>NW_022196913.1:104192995-104211074 GCF_008632895.1 Mastomys coucha | reverse complement strand
ATACACACACACACACACGCACACACACACATACACACACACACACACACACACACACACAGTTTGTCTTCTAGGACACACACACACACACACACATACACACACACAGGTTGTCTTCTAGGACACAGCTGGCTCCATTCCTCTGCAGCTGCTGTTCTTGGTGGTCACATTTCATGGTACCGGCACCTCCAAAGTACTGGGTCTCCTGCTGCACCTGGGCTTCATTTCAAGAACCAATTAGAGAATTAACACCTCCCTCTACAATCACAAATAACCTTTCTTGGGTTCCCTTCAGAGATTCTAACCATGCCTCACAGTGCCAAATCTCAGCTGGTCTCCAGGATCCCTTCATACCTTCCAAACTAGCAGCACTTGGGAGACTCTTGACAAAACCTTGGCCACCTACAGAACACAACTTCTGACTAGTTTATGTCACCTTAACACAAGCTAAAGTTATCTGAGGAAAAGGAACCTCAATCAAGAAAATGTCTCCATAAGATGGGACTGTCATCAAGCCTAGAAAGCATTTTCTTAATTCACTAACTAACTGAGTGGAAGGGACCAGCACATTGTGGGATGGGAGAGC
Organism: Mastomys coucha; assembly: GCF_008632895.1. NCBI lineage: Eukaryota > Metazoa > Chordata > Mammalia > Rodentia > Muridae > Mastomys > Mastomys coucha. The sequence goes on along the minus strand of NW_022196913.1, from coordinate 104,210,488 downwards.
ACTCCTTGGCTGGTAGTCCTCTGTTGTATAAGAAAGCAGGGTGATCAAGCCATGATGAGCAAGCCAGTAAGCAGCATTCCTTCATCAGCTCCTGCCTTCAGATTCCTGCCATGCTTGAATTCCAGTCCTGATTTCCTGGAAGTGTAAGGCAAATAAACCCTTTCTTATCCAATTTGCTTTGGTCATATTCTTTCATCACAACAATAGAAACCCTAGCTAGGAGAGAAACTTGTACCAAAAGTTGGATATTCTGTGAAAGACCTTATCATGTGTTTTGGGGAGGACTATAGAAGTGCCTTGGTAATTTGGGCTAGAAAAATAATTGAATATCAAGAGCTAGGTGGCCTGCACTGTAGTAGTTTGGAAGATAAAAATGTTGAGGGTAATACATGTTGGAGGTCTAGTTTCTATCTTTTAGAGGAAAGTTTAAAGACTCTCTCAGGGCATTTTGCTGTTTTGAATTAGGATTCTGTGGTTCTGGTTATCTGGGGCTGAGGAATCATCTGTGATTATCAAGATACCAGAACTACTAAGGTGAGACTTTTGTTTTTCTGAGATACTCAATGCTTGTCAACTAGAACTGAGAAACTACCAGTGATTAAAAAGACCAGTAGATCTTGGAAGAAGGGGAGTTATGGGAGAGATGGGGGGAATGGGGAGTGGGGAAACTCTAATTGGGATATATTATATGAGTGAAGAATCTACCTTCTGTTTAACAGGGGAAGGGCAGCATCATTGTGGTAAAATCTTCTGGTGTTTCCTTGGAGCCAGCACACCATTTTTAGAGGACACAAAAACAGAAGGCCCCTGTTGCTATGTAATGGCAGGCCTTATCCTTCCCTTGGTTGTTTTATGTTTCTGTGTTTTCCTGATCTAAGTTGCTTGGAGATTTCAAAAGAAACTACCAATGGCAACAAAAGATACACTGAGTAGAAATTTGAACCTTTTTTGTTTGTTTGTTTGAGTTACATTGTGGGAAAACAGACTCACAGCCATCTCTTTGCTATTGCATTAGACCCCTGATATTTCTATTAGGGCATAGTATGGGTGGAACCCAGTCTAAGGAGTTGGTCCATTCAGCTGGCAGGTGGGTCATTCACCTATTATTCCCATTGCTGTGGCCTACAGATGAGCCACAGGAGTCTCCCATTATACTGACAAGAACAAATGGGCAGTGGGAGATTGTATTGATATTATAGTTGTGCACTGACACATAGAGAAGCCAAATTATGCTTTTAATGTCCACATAGCTACAGGGTGGAAGAATGTAGGGTTGTCCCAGACTGGTCCTCCACAAGCTCATGATGTGACTATGACCTTTAATTCATGTATTTGTGGGATCCCAAAGTGGACAGCCACTGTCTCCCTTCGGAAATTTCCTGCTGTGTGCATCTACCATCAATGGTTATCACCTACTACCTACCCTAGCCATAAAATGTGCTCATTATGCCTGGAAAATAGAAGACATTCATCATTACTGTCCTTCATATTTGTCCTTCCAAAGACAGACTCTGAGTCTTAATGAGTGTTCTTATGCCCAAGGATGGGTTCCTGGAATGTGGTCCCTATTTTGCTGGTCCTTTACACACACACACACACACACACACACACACACACACACACACACACACACGCCATATCTGAGCAAAGTTTGCATCACACTGAGCCTTTAAACACAGATGCCTACACAGCAGGTAGTAGGCAACCCTTGCCTGGACAGTTGAATGAAAGACTATACAGACAATAGGAGACAGAATTGGACCTGCTGGCCTCAGCATGACTTGGGGTTTTCAATGGAGGTACAATAAGAGAGAAGATAGATGCCCATGATGGAAGCAGTAGGAGCCTAGGAAACATGAACTTCAACCCTTATTTTGTCACTCAAGGGGATGGCTTAGGACAAACTGCAGTGCCTGAACTATTGCCCTCCCCCCAACTCCACTTTCACTTTTGAGTGACTGGGGACTCAGCCTTTCTTTTCAAGTTGTTTTATGGGTGAAATGACATAAAGGAAGCTTGGCAGTGGTATTTGACATCAAGCAGGTGCCAGGTTAGACATTCATGTCATCCATTTGGAAGGTTTGTATGGAATACCTCCCATGTGTCAAGCACTGTTTCAGATCAAGAAACCACAGCTCTGGCCTGCAGTCCAAATCCACCCCACCCCCAGAAGATTGTGCACATGAAATTTTATATAGGAATGTAACTCTCCTTACTTCTTTGAATTCTACTAGTACAGCCTCTGTATTGCAAAGGTAGGTCTGTGGTGTTGAAGTAGAAACAGGAGGCTTGCCCATAGCCTTCTTCTTAACCCCTTCACTCTTTCCTCTTGAAGATTATTTTTTTATTGGATATTTTATTTATTTATATTTCAAATGTTATACCCTTTCCTAGTTTCCCCTCTGCAATACCCCCTATCCAGTTTCCCTCCTCCTGCTTCTATGAGGGTGCTTCCACACCCATACACTCCTGCCTCATCACCCTGGCATTCCCCTACACTGAGGCATCAAGCCTTCAAAGGACCAAGAACCTCTTCTCCCACTGATGCCAGATAAGGTCATCCTCTGCTACATATGCAGTTGGAGCCATGGGTCCCTCCATGTGTATTCTTTGGTTTGTAGTTTCGTCCGTGGGAGCTCTGGGAGGTCTGGTTGCTTGATATGGTTGATATTCCTATGGATTGCAGACCCCTTCAGCTCTTTCAGTCCTTCCCCTAACTCGTTCATTGGGGTTCCCATGCTCATTCCAATGTTTGGCTGTGAGCATCCACATCTGAATTTGTCAGATCTCTGGCAAAGCCTCTCAGGAGACAGCTATATGAGGTTCCTATCAGCAAGCACTACTTGTCATCCACAATAGTGTCTGGGTTTGGTGTCTGTAAGTGAGATGGATCCCAAGGTAAGGCAGTCTCTGGATGGCCTTTCCTTCAGTCTCTGCTCCACACTTTGGCCACACATTTCCTTTGGACAGGAGCAATTCTAGGTTAAAAATTTGGAGATGAGTGGGTGGCCCCATCCATCATCCAGGGGCTTTGCCTAACCTTTGGATATGGTCTCTACATGTTCTCCCTCCCCTTCCTCTTGAAGTTTTCAGCTCCTGTGTTAGATTACTAGCAGGAAGCTATCATCATGAGCAAAGACATGACTCTGCCTTGCTTATTTGTTCCATCAGGCTATGATGGACCTGAGACATGGGTGATGGTGGACAGTGAGTAGAAGATGCTCAATATCGAGGAAGGGCTTCCTCCCCTTTTGGTGCAGTTTGGGCAGAACTCATCCCGTGAAGTCATTCTCTTCTCAGAGATAGAAGGCTTTAAAGGGAGCAAGGTGGGGAACAATAACTGTTCAGGGATTAGTTAAGTACCTGTACTTGCTTCGTGCTGAGTTGAGACGTGGAAAGGAATTGGAAAATTGTTAATATGGTAGGTTTACATGTGGGCGACTTTGATAATACAGAATGTTTTGGTGGTAATAGAGGTGTGTGTGTGTGTGTGTGTGTTGTGTACATCTTTGTACAGTTTGGTACAAGTACTTGCATTGAATACCTATATCAAGACCAGAAGCTGACATCAAGTGTCTTCCTTTCTTGATCTCCATTGTAAAAGAGAATTTCTAGAATGAAGCCTTGGCTGACTGCTGAAACTTCCTGACTATGGGGGTTTGGAGTGGTGCTGATCAGACAGCCTTATTGCAGTTTTTCTCTGGCTATCTTTAGCTCCCTATATAGCTGTTTCTTGCCCAAACAATCCTGATCAGAACAAACATCTAGATAAACAGATAGAAATAGACTAATTTAACAAAGCCCTATTCTCCTCCAGTGGAAAGTCTATAGATGCTATCGGATAGCAATGGTCACTTAAAGTTGGCTTCAGAATCACCTCTCTTACCCTCTTTGAGGAAAGAGCTGTGTTTTTGCCTGGACCACCTTGTTCTTTTGAGATGGAGTCTCTTGCTGACTCTGACACACTGGTTTGCTGGTCCACGAACCCTAGGGGAGCGTCTTGTTTCTACCTACAAGTAGTTGAGTTAAAGATACACACTGCCACATTTGTTACTCATGTGAGTGCTGGAGATCAAACTCATCAACTTTACCTACTGAGCCATTCTCCAACCCCCCAAAGTTTGTTTTTGTTTTTATTTTTAAGTTATGAGAGGGAGAGTGTTATGGAGTAGCCACAAGAAAGAGTAGGAAAAATAAAGGAAGAAGTAAAGTAGCAGGGATCAGGTAGCTGAGAGGGAGACATTTGATGCAGTATTGAGGTCAGGTAGATAAAGGGAGATGTGCAGGCATGTGGGAAAAGAACCTCCAGGTAAGAAGCGACACAGTTAGTGCTTGGAGAAGCAGAAAGGAAGTTAGGATGGTGTGGGCTGAATTAGAAGAGGGTGAGGGTGGTGGTCTGAATGAAAATCGCCTCATAGGCTCATAGGGATTGGCACTATTAGGAGCTGTGGCCTTGTTGGTGAAAGTGTTTCACTGGAAGTGGCCTTTGAAGTTTCAGATGCTCAAGCCAGGCCTGGTGTCGCTCTTTCTTCCCATTGTCTTTAAATCCAGAGGTAGAACTCTCAGCTAGTTCTTCAGCACCATGTCTGTCATACTACCACACTTCCCACTGTGACAGTGGACTAAAACTCTGAATTGGAAGCAAGCCGCATTTAAATGTTTTTCTTTATAAGAGTTGGCAATAGAATACTAAGTCAATTAGTCAGTGCTAGGAGTTGCGATCAGAGAGCTCATGTACCTTTGACAGTAGTCAGAGGCCATTGGTTTGAACACACAAGGTAAATTCTTCTGTAGAAAGTTTCAATCATAAGACAGAAACAGAAGGTAAATTTGAAAGGGTTTCTATTGGAGAAAGTTAACCAAATCGACCCAAGAGTAGAGGACTGGCTTTTCTCCTAGACCAAGAAGCGACTCAAAGTAGGTCAGAGACATTACATCTTTTTCCAGGGGAAGCAGATGCGGATGGCATTAAAAGCTTAGGCTTGGTGCCGTGGGTAATTAAAGTCCAGGATGGTTTATGAGAGGGCAGGTCACACACACAGAAATCAGAGTGCAAACCTACAGGTGCAGATGGGGATGCAGACACCTGCTGTGCCTGTGTCAGTGCCACAGTGCACAATTGGGGCAGTGTCAGGATGGATTACTTTCCTTTTCCTGACTCCAGAAAATATACTGTCCACACCCCCTCTTGGTGGGCGGCCGTTACCAACACAGGGTCTGTAGAAGGCTGTTCCTCTTCTTCGCATACTGTGTGATGCAGGATGCTGGTGGGCATGTGGACCAGAATATCTTCTGAACAGGTACCAAGAGAAAAAAATCCAGAGCAGATGTTTTTAATCTGCTGCTTTTGTGTTTTCCCATTTCCTCCTGATGGCTATGGACCAGTGGAGGAAGATTTGTCTGGACTCCCTTTGTCGAGTGCTCTGTACCCAAGTGCAGACTCGAGGTTTTTATTTTGGCTCCAGAGACTCCTGAGGCGCATTGTGTCAGCAGGATGTACTTTATCTATCTTTTATTTCTCCTAGCTATCCTCTAGGCATAGAAGCATCAAGGAATTTTTTTTTTCTGAGTGCAATGTATTCATCATTTTGCAGACCTCCATCCTTTAGATTCTACCACAAGAACATATCTGGACAGTGGTAATAGCTGTCCTCAACTCTCCATATGCAGCTATGGATGTTGAGCCTGCAAAGACGTGTGCCTCAGAAGGTAGAACATCGTGACGTCATATTTGGAGGTAGTTCTATTTTTGCTGTTGTTTTTTTGAGATAGGGTCTTACTCTGGAGCCCTGGATTGACCAGACTTCTCTATGTATGGCTCAGACTGAACTCAGTCTTGGAAATCTGCCTGACTCAACCTCTTGAAAACTGTGGTTACAAGTGTGAGTCAATCATAGGATAGCCTCTGACTTGCAGGACAGATAAGCTTTAGTGTAGAGAAGCATGCTGCCCCTTTCCAAGGACACTAGGAGAAACAGCACAAGAAGGGTCTAGGTTTTGCCCCTGGGGAACATTCTGAAATAAAAGCTGTGGAGTCTAGAGGGTGGAGCATACCAGTCCACTGAGTCTCACAACTTATACAGTTCCCAATGACATCTGTCAACCTTCTGATTGTATCTACCTTGTCCAGACCTCGAGGATAAAGTTTTCCACAACTATTGAGCATTTCATGGCTGCTCTAAGATTGTAGAAATTAGGTATTTAACTTGAATGTTATTTGGAAGTGCCAATATATGTTTGGAATTCCATTGATCACATCTAGCCATGTTATCTATTTATGTAAGGCTTCTTTGTCCCTAAGAATATGTCAGAGAGTACGTATTAGACACTTGACTATTAAGTCACTACATCCTGCTCAGTGGCCCATGCATCCTTAAAACATCATCGGATTTTTGCACCTATTTTACACAAGGAGAACTTGAAGCACAGAGACATGCCCAGAATCCCACAGACCAAGCCAAGTGATGGCTCTTTTGAAGTTTCTACTTGCAGAGTATGGGATCTGCTGCCTCTGACACTTGGTACTCATACTTCCCAAATATTACAATACACAGGAGTTGCTTGGAAAGTGTTTTCAAAGCTTGGATAGCACCCCACCCCTCTAGAGATTCTGATTTCTGTGGCCATGTTTGAGGTATAGTTATCAATAATTTTGTTGTGTTTCTTTTATTTATTATGCTTATTATTTATATATATTCATGTGTGTGAATGTACAGTTGTGCACGTCACATGGCATACCTGGGAAGATCAGCTGGAGACTCAATGGAAATGACTTCTCTCCTTCCACCATGTGGGTAGAATTGGATCGAACTCAAGGTATCAGGCTTGGTAGCAAACGCTTTTACCCACTGAGCCATCTTGCTGGCCCTTTTTATATTTATTTCATGACTGATTTTATTGTGAAGTAGGTTACTCAGAAAATCATAACACAATGTACAGATGAATTGTGGTAAAGGACAAATTTGTGACAGAGGAAACACCTTAGCCCTTCAGGGCTTGATTTGCCCTGCATAGACAGCATGCTAACCCCACAGCAGCCACCCTGCTAAGTATTCATCCTTCAGTTTGTGCTTGCTCCTTGCCTGCTCAGAAGTTTATATCATGAAAGCCATCTAGACGGAGCTATTTTTGTGTCTGTCCTGTGCTTATGATATGAAACCATATCTTCCGTTCAGCTTCCACTCATTTATGCACATTGCTGTGTAGACTTCTGTTGCAAGACCAGACAGATTGTCAATCACCACGGGTGGAAATTTGGACAGATTCTTACATTGGAATATTTTAGGTAAGGTCACTACAAATTTGGGGTACATGTTCTTTGGTACATCTATGTGTATTTTTGATTTGCAAGATTTATACTTAGGAGTAAAATTGTTGGATAAAGGGTGTGTTTATCTTTAAATATATTACAAAATATCTGTGTGTTTTCCAATGTAGTTCTTACCCCTATCAAAAATATTTGAGAACTCTGTCCCTACCACACCTCACCAACCATTCCTATTGTCATTCATTTTGAGTTTAGCCATTCTGGTGGGTGTGGTGAAGTATCTTGTGGGTTGAATTTGCATTTCCCTCAAGGCTTGTGAGGTTGCTTGCTTTTCATTTGAATAAAAGCCATTGGAGATCCTCTTTTGCAAAGTGGGTACTCCAGGTCTGACATTACTTTTCCATTACATTGCCTGTGTTTTTCTCATATACTCTGGATAAAAGCCCTTTATTAATAATTACATGTGTAGCAAATAATTCTTCTCACTTTGTGGTTTTTCTCTCTGTGTGCTTTTGTTGTTATTGCTTTGTTTGATGAACAAAAATTCTTATTTTTAATGAAGTGCAATGAATAACCTAAATCATATTCTTCACAACAAAGCCCTGGAGATTTCTCATTCTTTTTTTTTCTCTAAAGTCTCATACTTTTCTTTCATGTTGAAACCTCCCATCAAGCTGGAAGTGATTCCGTATATGGTATGAGGTAGACATTAACCTTTCTTCTTCTCCTTCTCACCCTCTTTCTGTAATTGATAGGAAGTTTTCATGGGAACATCTTTAGAAACTCCTAATTTCTGAGTGTTTGCTTTTATTTGTTTGTCATTCCCATTAACCTCATCACTGGGAATAACCACATATTGGGGCTGGAGAGCCACTCAGTGCTTAAGAGCATTTGTTCCTGTTGCCAAGGACCTGGGTTCAGCCTCCAGCTCCCTCATGGTAGCTCACAGCTAGCTGCAACTTCAATTCTGGGGCTTCCAGTGCCCCATCTTGACCCCTGAGGCCACTAGGCCCACATTTGATGCATGCAAGTAAACCACTCATACACATAGAATAAAATAAATATGTCTAAATTAAAATATATATATATATATATTGTTTTGAAAAGGAGGTACCCAGTCAGAATCGTGTTTGGGTTTGATCTTTTTGTTTTGTTTCTCTGTGGTGTAATCTGGGGGCTTCACACATGCTAGTAGATATTCTGCCAATGAACTCTATCCCTAGCTTACCTGTCTGTTTTACTTGATGGTGCCTGGAACCAGGCCTGGTGGTTAGATGCATAGTCGGTATGTTTTAAAGAAATAAACAGTGAATGTGTGCAAACTATTATTTATTTCCATCAGTTCTGTTCTTTTTACAATTTTGAGCCATGTCTTATATTGAGCAACATGGCTCATTCACTTAAGTATAGCTATTGTCTACTTTCTAGTAGGGAATTCTTTCAAGTTGATGCTTCTAGTAAGTTTTCCATTTTACACAGAATGCTTTTAACCACTACTCTGATTTTGAGGTTATAGATGTTTCCTGCCTCATGTGTGTGCATGTATGTACCTGTGCATGTGTGTGTGCATGAGTATGCACATGCATGTGCCTGTCTGTGTGCATACATGTGTGTGCTCTGATACTAGAGATGGAACAAAGGACCTCTTGTATGTTAAGTGATTGTTACACCACTGAGATGCATCTACCCCCAGCTTCTTTCTGCTTTTGAACCAGAATAAATATCATTTTCGGTCCTGATGTTTTCCCATGCATTTCCACTTACTTTCCCCGAGTCTATTAGAAGTAGAACTATCAGGTCAAGTTGTTAATACTTACCCATTTTAAACTTACGACCAAATCCTTTTCAATGTTTTTAAGTCCATTGGGATTTTCCCAAACAAACAATGGCATTGCCTGTCTCCCAGAACATTTACACCATTTTTTTCAACACCTTGGGCTAATTGGTAGATTAAAAAGCTACACCACATTGTAATTGTGGTTTCCAATTTGTTTATTTCTACTGACCTTGAAAATGTTACTCATATGATCCCTTTCCCTCTTCTTTCATAACTGCTACAGTCTCAAAGACTAGCATCCCTCATTACCTTCAAACATAGTGTGACTGTTTCCCAAATTGTCAATTTCTTTAAAATTCACTGACTCTACTTCTTTCAGAGTTTCATGATTTTCCTTAAAAAATAATCTCTCCCCACCTCTCTCCTCATTCTGCTTTATCTCTCTCTGTCTCTGTCTCTCTGTCTCTCTGCCTCTCTTTCTCTTCTTTGTGACAGTGACAAAGGATCCCACTATGTAGCTTTGTTGTCCTTGGAACTCACTATGTAGACTATGCTGGCCTCAGACTCACAGAGACTCACTTAACCTCTTAGAAGCTTTTCTCCTCTCGGGTTCTTCTGTGCTCCTGACACAGCTCTTGGTGGGGCATTGTTGGATGTGATGTTCTGCTTTGGGCAAAACAAATTATGTCCTTTTCCTTAGCTATTAGATTCTTATGCTAGTCTTTTATAGAGGAGTTTGGTTCTATAAGCATTTGTAATAATATGGTGTCTGGCATTTCGAAATTTTATTCTGGTCCCTTTTTTAATATGTATAATGAGTCTCAAAATGGATCAGAGAATCGCTGTTCACCAGGACTCCTAAGAATTAAAGATGTATACTCTCTTCCTTGAGAAGTTAGGGGATTTTAAGGTTGAGTCAGCAGCATGGGCTGCACAATGACCCTGTTTCAAATTACTTGAAAAAGAGAATAAAATAGAAAAACAAACCTAGAGACCAGCTAAATATAAACAAAAATATGTTACTAGGTAGTTGAAATAACTATATAGACATGCTTATTTATTTTAAAGTCAATATTTCATATGACAAATTATAGATAGTTAAATCATTGTACCTAGCTAATTTTATTCATAACTGATGATTTTGTATTTTTGTTTTGAGTAATTTAACTTTAAAATAATTTTATCTCGATGAGTTAAAGCCTCGGTTTGTTTTAATCTATCCACCTTCCGCACTGGTGGTAGTGCAGTATACTCTGACAATGGCTTTAGATGTCCCCTCTAAGTTATGTAAGAAGTGTTCATTGTTAGTCATGTTTCCGGAGAGAATGCTTACAGAGTGTACCAAATGCCCCGAAGGATCTTGTGATGATTACAGTATCCCTGTCAGAGACTGGAATGGCCTTGCCTGTGACAGATGTCTTAACTTCACCTTCTCCCTTTTCTTCTTCCAGCAGCTACCTTGCTACCTTGTTCTGCTTTTGCTAATCTACCCCCATGGCCAGGTAGGCTAAGTCTCTAAGGATAGAAGGGATATTCTAAAGATCTGGTATATGGGGATAGCTGGGGCCTCCAGGTGTTTGAGTGCAAGATAAGTACACACAAAGCATTTCTGACTTTCATTGTTAGAGTATGTAAAAGATGGTGATGCTTGTAATTAGCTTATTCCAATACAAGGATAGGGAGGAAATATACCTGGTATTATGTCATCATCTTTGGTCATGTGAAAATAGCCAAGAATATTCCTCCCAGTCCACTGCCTTTCCCATAGAGGTAAAGTGAGCATTCCAGGACATTCTTTTCCTGGCCTCCTTTTCGATTGTATTCACTTACCATACTTTATACAATTCTTTCTAGAAAGCACTAAGGGAAGAACATTCTACCATTCATAGTTCACTGGAAGTTTACAGCTGCCTTACATATGGCTCCCACATGCTTTATTTTTCCAGCACATTTCCTTGCTGCTCCCTGGCCATTCATTGGCTGTGGCTATACACCAACACTTGCTTCCTGTAAGAGGAAACCCCCTTGAGTTAGATACCTTGTTTTGTGGAATCCAGTGCTAAGACTACATATCCACCTTACAAATCCTTACACAGTGTTGTTGGCCAAGGGTCTGAGCTAGAAAAGGCCACCCGTGCTGGGAAGTTGGATATGTGCCTGTGGAGAGAAAGGGAAATTGTTTGAGAAGGGCTGAAGTACATTCACAGTATAAAGTGGCTGACTGGGTCAGGTTATGGTCTAGGTTGGCTTCACATCTGGTTTCTATGTTGTCAGGTTGGGTTCCAGAGAGTAAGTGCTGCAATGAATCCTGTTAAATGGGCTCTTGAATTAGCCATATGCAGACAGAACAGAAAGGAAATTACACAGAGATAAGGAGAAACTTAGAAACACTTAAATCCCTGCAGTCCCTCATCTATCTTCACGGTGGTCTCAGAATCTCGAACTGTCATTCATATAATCCCAAATTCAGACAATGAGGCAGAGTTTCTGTTTTCATTCTGGTCAGTCACAGTCTGTAGACCATTTCTGGAAAGAGACATGGTCTCAGGTAAGGGGTGTTAGGCCAGGGTTGCGCTGCCCTTGGAGGGCAGGCTGGTCACCAAGGTGGCCACTGTTCCTTCTGCATCTGAGTGGGAATGTTTTGTTCTAGAAACAAAACCTCTGAGGTTGCATTGCTACATCTACTCTAGCCTGTTATATCCGTGTCCCTGGGCAAGGGACTTCAACTCTCAAAATCCTAACACAGTATGTGTTAGGGAGAAACAGAACTAATGAAAGATGCTGAGCCCTGGGGCAGGTCTTCAGAAGATCAGTCTTCTGATGGAAGGTGTGCTCAGACTTGGAGTTTGAGGGTATGTATGGGTTTTGTCGGTTACTACTTTAAAAATGGGGTACCAGCATTCTTAGATTAGATTAAATTTTACCCCTAAACTTTGAGTTTCAGAGTTGGTATTCGAAACTAGGCAGTCTGATATCAGTATACTGCTTCCTTCTCTCTGTCTGCTTGGATTTAAGTATTTCAGAGCCTTGGACCTGTATCTTTCAGATGACTACTTAGTTGTGTCTCCGTGCTGCCCTTACACATCACTGAGCAGCTGACAGGTATAGAAATCTGGCCTCAGCATCTCTCCATTAAACCCCTGCCTAGAGATCCTGCAGCTTCTGGGGTTTAATGGATGGTACTGAGAAGTATTCAGGCTTGATCCTTTCATCTTCTGTTAGCCTTGACCTCACTGTTTCCACTTGCTTGCTCCTAGGAGCCTGTCCAAGTCCTGTTTTTTTGAAAAGTCATCCCATGACTGTATATTCTTATCTGCTCTTCTCATGGGGAAATCCATTCATTCACATTTTTATTTGTATAGCATTTGAACCACATTGGTGCTCTGTCCCTATCCTGCATAGTGATGGGATGTGGGCATACAGAAAGAAGTCTGCTATTGTATCACACAGGGATGTGGAGATGGCCAAGAGAGCAAACCACGGAGGAGTGGTGCTGCACGTGTCAGAGAAACAAAACTAACAAGACTCTCAGCCCTAGAACAGGTCTTCAGGAAGGCAAGCCTTCTGGTGGGGTGTACTCTGATTGGGCTTTGCAGGGTGTCTGGCAGTTTATCAGTGGCAAATTCAATTTTTACAGATTCTCAGCCTCCTCAGGAAAGCCTAACAAAGTGTCTTAGAACCATGGTAGCAAACACTAACATGCAGGTTCTAGATGCCGTTTCTCTGGAAGCTTGGGGCTTAGTCTGCCTCTGGAGAAATTCTCTTGCTCCCCCAGCATTCCTTTTGTGGCATGCATTTGCCTTATCTCCACTTTACAAATGGAAAAAAAATGGAATACTGAGATTCAGAGGGTGTCAGTAACTTACCCCAGTTGTCTGAGTTGAGGAAAGCCAGTGTTTGGACCATGATGTAGTTTATCTGTGTTCCTAGCCATAGTCCTCCCCAAGGGTTACCTGGTAAACACAGCCATGTGTTCCATGTTTCCTTCTCTCCCGTATCTGAACCTCCAAGAAGGTCAGAGCCAACGTCTGCACTGACTTTCTAGATTAAAGATACCACTGTGCCCTGGGTCTGGCCTCTTTCAGTAACATCAGAACCTTATAGGATATTGAAGTAGGCATCATTTGCAACTGTATGGTGCAATCTGCGAAGGAGATATCGCTACATTGATAATTTGTGTGGCTGGGACACTGCTGTTGCCTTGGTAACACAGGGAGCAGGGACCATGATGGTGAAGGAACTCTTCACTCTTGGCTCCAAGGCTCATAGGGAGATGGGATATTGTTCAGCAGGTTGCCATCTTCATGTCTACAAAGTTCAGTCCCCAATTCTCTGTTGCTTCACCTGACTCAGAAGAGCTCTGTCCCTACCACTGGCCTCTAAAACCCTCTAACCATCCAGGGCATCTGGAGTGTGACTAGAGGAAAGGAGTGTGGGTGTGGACTTCTGGGATTCACAGCTGGGCTGTGAGGTTCATAAACACTGGTGGTGCAGCACTTGGCAGTTCACTGATTATTCCAAGCACCTAAAAGAGTACCTGGCTTGTAGTAGGTGCTCAGTAAGTACTCACTGAAAGAATGAGTCCTAGGTGCAGGCTGTTGGTGAGGTTCACAGGAGTTACCTTGACGATGTTTTGCAGCTTCCTAAAAGACATTTTGAAGAAACAGTCCTTGTCTACTTTGGATGGGTTGGAAGAGCATCCAAGGACCAGTTAGAAAGCCTTCATCCCTCCCAGGCTGAAAGGAGACTGTTGAACACACAGCCTTCTGGAAAGAGATTGCAGTGCCCTCTGCAAGGCTGAGGTTCTGGCACTTTTTGCTAGTCTGAGTCCACGAGATACCTTCTTCCTTTCTGCTTCTATTTATTCCTCCCTCTGCTCCCCTCTCTCCTTCTCCCTCCCTCCCCCCAACAGTTTATAACATAAGCTACTCCATTTGATTCTGACATCTGCCTCCAGGGAATTTTCCATCCACAAGAAAAATCTTCTTTATTTTATTCTACCACTTCTAGCTCTTTTAACCTTGAATGGGCCTGGAAATAAAGAACCCTGATAGTCTCTATAGGACATGATGCTACCTATAACCACAGCACTTAAAGAAGGCTGTCATTCTTAGTGACAGAGCTGAGAAACCTGGGCTATTAAGCCACTAGAATTGAAAGACCAGGTAGCCCTTTGGGTGCAGCTGGTCCAAGTGTCAATGGCCGTGGCGTCTCCTCTGTAGATCTCTTACAGATGCTGATTCGGGCTAGTGTTGGTGACTGTCTTCCTTACATAGCGAGTGTTTGTCAAACTAATATAGACTTGAAGCTTGACATTGTCACTTCTCAGCTATGTAGACCTGAACAAGTGACTTATCCTATTCTCCAAGCCTGTAAACTTAGGACTAATGGACCAGCCTTTTGAGGATGTTGGGAGAATTCAGCATATTTACATCACACCTGCAACATGTATGCTGATGGCCTTTGGATTATGATGCTACTTGGCCTCTGTGCCTACTATTTTTACACTGTGACACCTTTTTTATGTCCCAAACTTCTACTCAGATGCTCAGTATCCTCCCATCTCCCTACTTTACTGTCCTCATCTCCCTTGATGTGGAAAGCAAGCCTTCATTTACTCTCCATACCCCTTACAACCCTGCTTGTAGTAGATCTTGATGAACTGGAACTCTCTCTCAGGGATGGGAGATTGCAAAAGAAGTATTTAATATGTCGTTTTATGCATTACACTCAAGCAGAACAGGCTGGGCTTGGTGAGAATTGACTAATTAGACTTGTGGATTGCTCTAGAATCATTTCTCACTCACCTGGACCACTGACTCTTATTCCTCTTAGGTGTGGTAGACAAATTGCTCAGCCATGGCTATGAATGTGGAGGAGTGGGAAATGGTGCAGGGTGTGTGCAGAATGGACTCTGCACCATCTCCTGCTTGGAAGCAGAGGAATAGGCAGAGTTGTGTGAGCACCAGTGTCTCTTTACCCAGATTCTGGTGTTTAGCTTGATCCCCTCATGTTTGGAAAAATTCTGTCATGTCTATGAAGGTAAATATGTCAATGAAATAGGATTTAAGAAGCTGGCCTCAATTTCATGTGTTTGTTTTGATGTTGGGAGGGCTTAAAGCCTGAATTTAGGTCTCCCCTTAGCTTAAAACCCACAAGATGTCATATAGTCTTTGCCTATACTTCTTGGTTGTTTGATGTTAATCAGACAAAGCGATAGTTTCAGCTCAATGAGATTTTGCACAAGATGATAGAATGAACTGATTTTTCTCAGACTCAGCCAAATTATCTTACTGAGTACTAAATATGTACTATTTTAACACTGTTCCCACTTACACTGTAAAACTGTATATCTGGCACATCTATACATTTGTCTTAATCATGTTATCATCACCAGTAATGATACAACTAGGATTTGTTGGCCTCTGTATAATCATAGGTGGGTTGAGCAAAAAAAAAAAAAATTGTTTGAAAAAATAAATGCCAAGATTTCCTCAGGAGCTCCCAGAAAGGAAATCAGGAGAGAGCTGAGTCCTAACTGCAGCAACAACTAGCAGCTACTTAATTTGGTGTGATATATTCCATGTCTTTGTCTCCAGAACAATTAGCTGGATGAATAAATATCTGTCTGCCCTCAGAAAGGGAACATAATATGTAATTAAAATTAAGGACTTTCTATTGAGGGGACCTGCTCCACGGAATTATAGGAGGAAGCTATTAGAGAATATTATTGTTTCTCAGATTCAAGAATCAAGGTAATTAGTAGAAGGCAAACACTAAGGACCAGCTAGGAGGTTGAATAGGGGAAGGAGAGGGACTCACCTTGCTGGTTGTGAGTCACAGCTGGTGGTCTTGGCACATTTTGGAATCATTGTCAACTAAGGATGCTGGGGTTTGTAACTGTGGAAGGAAAGCCACACACTATTAATAGACCCTTGTCACCTTCTAGCTCCTCCATTTACTTCCTATGTTTTTATTTCCTTTCTTTCTCATGTGAAAAAATAGGGTTAATCATTTTGACCACATAGATTTGCTGTGAGCATCAAGAATGAAATGGTGCATATAATGTGTTTCGTGAAGTACAATCAGTCCCCTGTGCCTGTGGGTTCTGCTTCTGTGGGTTCAACCCACAGAAGATGGAAAATATTGACAACTAATGCATCAGTAATAGAAATGTACAGAGTTTTTCTTACAATTAGCCCTAAACAATACAGTATAACACCTATTTGGATTATTCTTACTTATCTAGAGGTAACAGAACACGCAGGAGGGTATATATGTTATGTGTAAAATATTCAGTCATTTTATAGGAAGGAGTTGAATATCCAAAGATTTAGATGTCTGTGTGGTTCTTGGAACCAGTTCTCCTTGAATACTGAGAAACAACTGTACAAGGGAGTAGTTAGGCTTTTAGAGGTCGTTATTACCTACTCGTTGTGTAGAGATGTTTGCATACAACAGAGAGGTTTCTAGTAAACAGGTAGCAGTTGGCATGTTAGAGTTCAGGATGCCTTTGACTTCCATCTGCGGAGGACTTGCACCATAGGGTCACTCTTTATTCCATAGAGTAAGAATCCTTGCTTGAATCGCGGCCCCCGCTGGCTACTCAGGGATTCTGTTAAAGTTACTGGGATTTGCTTTGGTGGTTGAAATGACTGCTAGCATTCCAAATGTCACATCCGTCTGTTGCTACATTTGGATACAGGAAAAGAAAGTGTCTCTTCCCACAGATCTCTTTTGCGAGTCTACAAAATTTTTGCTCGCCCTCACTCTGTCCCTCTTGCCTTATTGCCCAGACTTAACCATGTGCAGATTAGCAAGAAGAGTAGAAAGGCTGTGACCTTCTTTACTTTCTGAGACTAGGAAGACCTCCTTTGAAGCACATGGTCTCTCCATCTCACAAACAAACAGAAATACTTGGCCAGAAAGAAACAGAAGAACAGTTTGGGAGTGGGCAGGCAAAGACATCTGCTTGAGTACATGGTGCCAGCTACCAAAGACATATGGACAACATCGAATGGAACATGTCCCTAAGAAGAGGGACACCACTGTGGGAATTGCTGCAATAGTTTTGTTTTGCTGTTGGGCTAGAGTAGGACTTGCTTTTACTTTCTGTGTATTTTAGTATCACCTGATTTTTGAGAAATGTGTTTTGCATAATTATTGTTATACCCAACTATCTTAGTCACTGTTCTTTTGCTGTGAAGAGACATCATGACCAAGTCAACTCTTATAAAAGAAAGCATTTAACTGAGGCCTTGCTTACACTTTCAAAAGTGTATTGTCTATTTTCATCCCAGCAGATAACATGGCATTGATGGCATTGAAGAAGGGATTGAGAGCTACATCCTGTTCTAGAGTAGGGAGGGAGGGAGGGCAGGAAGGAAGGAAGGAAGGAGAGGGAGAGGGAGAGAGAGAGAAAAAGAGAGAGAGAGAGAGAGAGAGAGAG
>NW_022196913.1:104173098-104192985 GCF_008632895.1 Mastomys coucha | reverse complement strand
GAGAAAGAGAGAGAGAGAAAGAGAGAGAGAGAAAGAGAGAGAGAGAAAAGGAGACTGAGCTTAAGACTGAGTCTGGGCCTTGCATGGGCTTTGAAACTTCCAACAAGCCCATCCTGAGTGGCACACTTCTTCCACAAAGGCCATATCTTCTAATCTTTTCAACCAGGTCCACTCCTTGGTGACTCAGCATTCAAATATATGAGCCTATGGGGGCCATTCTTATTTAAACCACCACACTAGCTAATTCCATTTGTTTTAAAAGGGGTCACTTTCTAAAATAAAATAACCTGTAATGGTAGAGCCATCGTCTTAGACTATATGAGGCAATTCTAACTCATTCACAGAAAAGGCCTCATATGAGGAGGTGAAGGTGAGAAATTGTGTTCTAGAATCTAACAGTTGCATAACTTACCAAGTTCTGGGTTCTGTTGATAGGATGATTTTATTACTTCTTACCACAATCCTGTAAAAACCTTGTTATTCCCATTCAATGGACATAGAAACTAACTAACCTGAGCCAGAGACAACTTGTCTGCTCCATAATTTTCTGGACCCAAGGTCCATCCCATATGATGATTATTCACCTAATATTTACCAAAGAGCCACTGTTTTCCTGTTGTTATGCTCAGCTCTGGGAATGAATTAGAATCAAGAACTGTCTTCATTCTCATAAAATTTATGATTTCAGCAATAGATAGATTAAGAAATGTGGCATGTTCAGTCAAATCTCAAGTGGTATGGTGTGAGATGGAGCAAGACAAATGTGGTCCATGACAATCCTCATCTCTCCTTCCCTCTTTCATGTTTTCTCTGGTCTTTTTATCTTCTTACCCACTCTTTCCATGAAGATCAGGACTCTGCAGAGAGACACCCAAGGATACAGAGCTATATTGAAAGGGTTGCTGTCATATTGGCTGAGGTGGTGACCCGTGAAGAATTAATGACCCGTGACTCATCATTATCAAGTGATTGATCCAGTAAAACTCATTGTGCAGATGTAACTTGGATCCAGTGACCTGAAAACTGGGAATATTGGTATCTGGAGACAAGAGAAGATGATGCCAAGCTCAGCAAGAGCACATAAACCTGTTGTCTCTCTTTGGTTTTCTCTATTCAGATCCTCTGCACACTGGAGGACAGCACCCATGGGGGAGGACAATCTCTTTGCTCAGTTTCCTGATCAAATTCTAGTTTCTTGTACAAACACTCATTAGACATACCTATAATCCATACTTCACATGCTTCTGGACATCTACAGTCTAGGCAAATTGGCAAAATTAGCCACTTTATTTACTTTCATTAATATATCACTTCCTCCATGCTTTTCTTTTTGGTGTATGTGTGTTTATGTACATGTGTGGGTATAGGTATAGATACATGTGTGTACAAGCATGTAGAAGCAAGAGATTGACAACATGTGTCTTCCTCAATTAAGTTCCACCTTACATATGGAGGCAGAGATTCTCATTACAAGAGCTTAAACCCAGAGTTCTCTGAGGGAGGTAGAGCTTCCCTGTCTGACCCGCAGAATGCTAGATTATAGGCAAGGTGCCATTTTGTTCCTGAGTCCCCTCTCTACTTTTTAACTAGCTCAGCTTCTTCCCCATTCTCCTTTACTGGCTGCTTCTAGTTATTGCAGGGAGTTCCATGGTAGACTCCTGCCAAGAATCACAGGACTGGAGCCCTGTTAGGGTTGTGAAGTCTATTCTAATTTAAACTCTTTACCTGCCAGACCCTGGGACTCCACTTCAGTAAAATGGAACAAATATCTGCTCATATGTCTACAGAGAATGGTGGGGATGGTCAGACACCTTGATGATTATAAAAACCAGAATGCAAAATTGGGAGATATATGTGAATGAGGTACTAATATTAGAAGTATCAAAGATAGGGAGATTGGGAGAAACCGGGTAGGTGTCTGCATTGGCCTATGCATTAAGGAACAATCTTTTCTAGATTAGGCAATTTGGGTTGAGAGGCACCCGCTGTCTCAGTTCTCAGCCTGTAGCCTTCTTTTTCTAAAATCCCCCCATTACTTCCCAGCCAAAAGACTGGAGTTAATGAGACCAAGGAGCAGTTGCACCCAGGAATGGGGGAGTTATTGGAATAACAATGAGAGGAATGCAGAGAAGCTCTTGGTTAAATGTGAGATTGTGGATTGCCAGCCTCCTATTTGTAATAGGGTAATTATGCTTATTATGATGTGAAATACCACTGATTGTAAAAGAGGCCATCAATTTAACTACAACTTTTCAAAAAGAAGCAAAATCAGAAACATTAAATGTGCCCATCCATTTAAGACATTGTGACTTTAGAAATGTAATGTGGAAAGAAAGAAGAGCGAGTCTTATAATTGAAGAATTAGGGTAGTAACTATGGGAATTTGGATGGGTGATGTTACAGAAAGAAAATAGGTTTAGTAGAAGAAGCATGTTCACATTCAAGTAATATCTGGAATGAGACAGACCAGGGCTTCAGGGTGAATCATAGATATAGCCAGACTTTCTCCTGCTCCCCATGCCTCAAGGAACTCAAGGTCAGTAAAAGAAACTGACTCCTAATCTGAATGACTGACTTCAAGGCAGTAATGCTAGGAGAACATTGTGAGTACTTGTTCAGAGTGTGGTAGACAGGTAAGGGAAGCATCAGATGCAAATTTCTACAGGGAACATCCTGTGGTGGACATCTACAAGATACAGGAAGTGGCTTGGGAGAAGAGGCTGAGCTGCCATTGAAGAGAGAGACTAACACAGAGCTACCCAAGTGGGCAACATGGCCATAAATGTGGAGGACTCAGCAGAGAGAAATGGTATTTATGTGGGGAGAAAACATTGGAGACCCAGTAGCTAGAGATTGGACTGAACCTTAGGATTTGTGAGAGCCCTTAGGATCCAGACTAAAAGTCTGAATTCACTGGCAACACAGGTGGGTAGAAGTCCAGGTCAGCTAAACCCAACTGTTCTCAAGGTGCTATCCAGGAACCCCAGATCCAGGCAACATACACTCTCTGAGTTTTAGAGAGACCTAGAAGGTGTCAAGACTATTTTCTTAGTAATGCTAACATCTCAGTTGTCCCTTTCAGTCTTGTTTTCTTGTGAGTATAAATTGACTTTTCTCAGAGGCCACAAGGCCCATGTGGCAAAGATTGAATGCAGAGGCAGACACTCAGGTCTAGCTGCCTTTACCTAATCTAGACCTTTGAGGAATGCAAAGAAAAATAAAACAGCACCATGTTTTTTCTCTATAGTGATTATCGACCTTAGAAAAATATACCTTTTCTAAAAGTAATATTACTTCGGCTAAAATATGGTAAATTTACTACTGTGATTGTTTAGATGAATTAAAATATAGTTACAACACACTTGTAATAATTTCAAATGGTGTCTAGCCAGGGTCAGGTGTTTAGTCCTCTGTATTGTTTTCACAACTCTAGGATGAGAGAGGATTTGGTGGGTTGTGGGTTTTGCAGGAAAAAAAGACAAGCTCAGAGAAGACAAGCAGCTTTCCCAAGACAAAGAGCAAATTAGCACAATGCAGGATTCAAGTTAGATCTGTCTAACTTGGGTCTATAGACTTCTCATGATTGGTTCTGTGAATGGGCACATATTCCAAGGTCCCAGCCTGGATGGGTCCAGAGATTTGAGCCTGTACTCTCTGAATACTTTCTTTGGTATTCCCCTGATGGTATTTGGGAACACATGTTGGTCCCAGTTGGTGTGGATTTGCAGGGTTCTGATTCAACTCTGGTACTCTCAATGGCCTTTCTGGGCTCTGAGAGGAAGTGGAGCTGTCAGTAAATTCAGCCAAAGATAGAACTTGATGTAACCATCTTGAAGTAGAGGAGATGGCACGTGTCTTCCTCCAGTTATCAACAGAGCTAACCAGGTGCTTGTGTGTGTCTCATGCTAAGCCAGGTCCAGAGGAGACACGAGAGAACAGGCCCAGAAGAACAAATAGTTGGTGTAACCTTTTATACATCAAGATCAGTGAGCAGAGGACTAACTAATTTTGGGCAATGAGGTGGTGAACTTTCAGTTTCCTCTGATACTTATTCATAGTGTGACTCTGGACATGGAACCTAAGAGTTCTACGCGGTTGCCTCTGAGTAAAATGTTCACCTTATAGAGTAGATGTGAGGACTAGATGACTAAATACACATCAAGCTCTTGGCTCTTGATCTGACTAGGAGAAATGGTTTGAAAAACATTATTCGAAGTATATTATGGTTGTGCTTGTATGTGTCCCCATGGTTTAGAGGCACAGTACCCGTTGCTAGTATAGTAAGAGAGATAACACCTTAAGAGAGGTGATGAGGTTGGTGCTCTGCCTTCACAGGAGCCTTAATGACCTAATCATAGGAGCGGGCTAGTTATCCTGGAGGTGGGGTTGTTGAAAAGCATCTCAGCTGCCATCTTGCTCTCTCTCAAGGACTCTTTCAGTCTTTTCTCTTCTGCCAAGAATGACATAGAAAAAAGACACTAAATCTTACTGCCTTCACCCCAGCCATTCAAGTTCAGAATGGCAAGAACTGAACTTCTTTTCTGTATATCTTACTCTTCTGTGTTGTTCACTTACATCACAGTTGTGACAAAAGACCTGCCAGGAAGCAATCTGAAGGATATATTCATACTGAGGGAGTATGTTCCATCATGGCCAGGAAGGCATGGTGACATGAGCTAGCCGTGTTGCATATTCAGTCAGGAAGCAGAGAGTGATGAACAGCTCAACCCATGGAGTGGAACGTCCCATAATTAGTGTGAGTCGTCTCATTTCAATGAACTTAATCTAGAAAAACACCCCAAAGTTTGTTTCCATGTTGCTTTGATATCCTACTAAGTTGGCAAGCAAAATGAACCTTCTAGCACGATGGTTCACTGTGTAAAGACACTTGCTGCCAAGACTGACAACCTGAGTTTGACCCCTGGAATCCCCATAGTAGAAGACATAGGAGAGAGCTGACTCCCCACAATTACACTCTGACTTCTATGCATGTACACAGTGTGAATGATATTGCAAACAGGTCTGTGAGCAAGAGCTAGAGAGCATCATGGGTTCCCGCCTAAGCCTACCCTTCTATCCTCTGATCTCATTGCTACTGTGTCCTCACCTACTCCATCTTAGATAGAGGAAATCATCTAGGGACACTTAACTGGTATCAGGTGGTAAGTGTTGGTGACAGAGGTTCCATGGCTCCCTGTGGAGTGATAGTCTTAGAAAGAAAGGCCAACAGACTAAGGCTGGTATATCAGCCAAAGAAGGAATGCTGCACTTTAGGGGAGAAACTCTAAAAATCGAATTAGGTTATTGGTAGCTAGTGCTGCAAGCTGAAGGCTAGAGGCTCTAGGGAGAAACAATGGCAACCGTGGGTTAAATGCTTCTGGAAGACTAGATGCTCTTTCCTCTAAGGCTTGGATAACAACATGCGGATCTCTGACTTCATTGGCTGCCTACCTTCATGGAGCAGCCCTTCAGACCTGATGACAAGATGGTGCTGATACAAAATGTTTTCTATGTGTAGTGGAGACATGAAGCCTTTTCATGGGCATGTATGCTGGACCTCCAGGTACTTAATGGTAGCTACTCTTGGTGGGATGCAGCCTATACTTTCCAACTTTAAAGGGACAAGGCTTTATCTTTATCATGGTAATACTATTTGGTTTCTATATGGTTTCTCTTGTTTGGCCTTGCTTCTTAAGGGCACATATGCCGCCTTCTACCTTCCACATCACAAATGAATACCCTACCTTATTTATTTATTTTTTTATGAGACAGTGTAGTTTGGCTAGCCAAGAACTCATTGTGTGGCCCAGGCTAGCCTCTTACCTGCAGTCCTCCTCTTGCGTCTGCTTCCTCAGTACTAAATTACAGATGGGAGCTAAGCCATGCTTCTTTTAACAACGAAAGGTCTCCAATGGTCTAATCTGGATGACCCTACTCTCTGCTGCTAGAGACTTCAAGGTTGTCACAAGTGACAGTTATTGGTCAGTTATTCCCACCTCATATTGCTGTCATGTGTCAGTAAAATCCTCCATTCAAAAGTCTTGCCCCTACATAGGTTGGAGCCTTTTCCCACACTCCACTGCTCCCTCCATGCCTGAATATTTTCCTTCCCCATACTTAGCTGCAGCCTGTAGTTTGAATGATTGTCTACTATTCAGCTACAAGCTAGTCACACCCCAGACTTCATGCTCAGATTCCACAAGCCTAAGAGGAAGACTGCTGTTCTCATTTAGAATAAGGACTGCATTTCAGAGGGAATAACTCGCTTACCCAAATTTACTAAGTATTTGTTTTTGATTCAGTTTCATTTCCAGTAGATCATATTGCTATCGCACACATTGACTAGCATTTCCTTGGGAGATGATCAGAGCACATTAGGGGCACATTAGGGGTGTATTGAGTGCCTCATATTCCAGAAACCTCAATTTCTACCCTTTCAGATTGGAAATAAGAGGAGCTAGGGAAAATAATTCTCTGGGAAGTTTCCTGTATGCACAGATCTTTCTGCCCCATAGGACATTCAGCTGAAAGAGATATGGGGGAGATGTGGATGTCTGACAAATGAGAGACCCTATGGAGGATTTGTATATTGGGGCAGGTGGGTAAACCTGGAACTTTAGTTTAAGGCTCTGGGCTCAGAAGCTCAGACCTTTGCTTAGCAAATTACTACCTTCCTATGCCACTGTCTCCTGCTCTGTAAGAATGAGCTTGTGACCCCGAACTGGTTGGATGTGGTAAGGAGTAAGTGGGATCAGGCTTGAATAGCACTTGGCATGGTTCCTGAGTCATCGTTTAGTGATTGTAAAATGCTGCCTCTTGTTACTGATACAATTATTATTTCCATTAGGACCAGTAAGGAGGGGATTCCTGGCAGTGGCCTCTTCTCCCCAGCATCTTCTTGGCTTGAAGATGTTCAGTGGGCTATTCCCATGGTGTAACTGGACACCCCATCACTCTGTGGCTGAATTTGGCTTGATCACCTTTGATTGATTGGGACCATTTGAGGCCAGGGAGCAAACATGGGGCTTTAATGGCACAAACAGAGAGCCTGCCAGGGGAGCAGGCTGGTGGCTCCAGAAAAGCTGTCCCTTGCCGGCCAGGAGTTCTGGGGACTTGGCCTAGGCAGGCATCAGAGGTTATCATAGGACACCCTGATAATATACCTATACCTCCCACAGGGTTGGGTGGATCTCTCCAAAATTTATTCACCTATTCATCTCCCCTCCCTCCAAAGTGCAATTCGGCAAGTTTTATTAAGAATTTCCTGTTCTCAAGCATTGGACTTTGCTTTTGTGTAAAGGATTACAGAGACACGCTCATTCATTCACTCATGCCTGCAATATATATTAATCCAGAACTTGTCTTGTGTCAGCATTGCCTCTGATTTTTTGGGGTTTGGTAAATTCATGTTCTGTGCCGTCAGTGAAAGTCTGCAGATGATGGAGTGCCTCAGGTGAAGTGTTGAGAAAGTCCTGATGTAAGAATTACCTTGGCTAAATGCCTACCAGATGTCACCTGAGCTGCAGCGAAGAGTGGGATTAAAGCAGGAGATAATGGGGGAAGGGATGACACAGAATGACAGAATGGCATGGAGTGGTCCCAGTATTAGGAGAGTAATGTTGGGGAACCCACTGTGGTTGGGGAAGACTTCACAGTGATAAATTCCAACAGCAGACATTCACTGGAAGCCTTGTCATATTTGATGATTTCTTATATTCAGTGGTCAATTTCCTCCAGGAACAGAGACTGTTTTTAAGGCTCAAAAACATTCATTGTTAAGGTCAGATGGTATGGGTTTAAATCTATACCTTTATTTTCTGTGTAATCATGAGCAATCAACAGCTAAATATTGTTGAGCTACTGGATTAGCTACTTTTTTTCTATTGATGTGAAGAGACATCATGACCAAGACAATTTTCAAAAGAAAGCATTGAATTAGGTATTTACAGTTTCAGAAAGTGTGTTTCTGATTATCATCATGGGTAACATGGCAGCAGGTAAGCAGACATGATGTTAGAGCAATAGTAGAGAGTTTACATGTTGAGACAATAACCATGAGGCAGAGGGAAGGGAAGGAAGGGAGACAATGGGGATGGGAGGTCCAAATACTAACTAGGAATGGCATAGGCTTTCGAAACATCAAAGCCTACTCCCAGTGACACACACCCTCCAACTAGGCCACACCTCTTAATCCTTCTTAAACAGTTCCATCAACTGTGAACCAAATATTTAAATATATTATCTTATCTATCTGATTCAAATCACCACAGTTACAGACGATTGCCTTTAAAAGGTAGATAGTAAAAATATTATATTTATATCTATATAGACTCATTACTTACTTTGTATTTTGAGTTACAATCTAATGTGATAAATCTTACATGGTTTAATCTTATTATTTAATCTATTCTAGCTGTGTGACTGTTGGTTCTAGTATTGCTTCTACTTGTGTCCTCTGATGCATCATCCTTGTCCTCTTCCTCTTTTTCTTTGCACTCATTCCCCGCCCCAATCACCTGATTTTCTTGGGATACTCTACGTGCATCTTCACAGTCTCTGCTCTGGTACTTCTATCAATTATTGCTCCAAGGGGGACTCTGATTCCTTTAACTGATCAATAGCATTAAAGAGGAAGATCTAGTTGGTTGGTGGGCTCAGCACTTTTGAGAGAGAGTTCTTCTAGAAAAGTCTCCAGTGCAGAAGAATTCCAGAAAACTTATGTAGGGACTCTCCCTCTGGGAGGTAGAAGAGCATAAGTGCAACCCAGTTAGTGTGAGATATTCATAGTAACTTACTTCCAATTAGCCCAGCAGGAAATAAGAACAGCTTCCCAGAGGAAAAATTCCCTGACAGGAGCAACCCCTGCCAGGTGTTCACAGTGAGCATCAGCAGTCAGTCATGCTAATAGCACATGCCATGTAATGAGAACAGCATTTATTTTACCTCCCAGCACCTAAATACCCAGTCTCATAATCAGGAGAGGATGCCATTCAGCCCCAACCTGAGAAACATACAAACTGCCCGACCTATCCTCAAAGCTGTCAAGATTGTCAGTCACAAGCAAAGAGTGCAGAGCTGTCAGAAGAGCCAGAATCCTAAAGGAATATGATGACCAAGCATAATGGATTCATACTAGAATCCTGTAGTGGAAAGGGACTTATTGTAATTTGGTGAAGTCTTTAGTAGATCTTTAGTTGGTAATAATATACATGAGTATAACCTATTGGCAATGACAAATAAACCTCAGCAATGTAAGATGTCAAAAATAGGGTGATGGTTGGGAATGGCTACTAGAGAGCTGTTGCTTTAAGTTTTCTGTAAATGTAACCAAAAATTCAATGCTGTTATCATCCCTTAATGTTCACAAGTCCCCTGTGAAAGCATGTATGTCCCCTCATGCCCCTTTGAAGGAGGTAGAACTTGTTCCCTTTTTATTTTGTTAAAAGATTTTTTTTTTTAATTTTATTGAGTCTTATTTTATGTGTATGTCTGTTTTTCTGGCATGTATATCTGTGTACCACATGCACGCTCTGGCAATAGAAGCTAGATGAGGGAGTCTTATCTCTTCAACTGGTGTTAGATGAGCTGTTGTGAGGATTTTGAGAACCAAACTCAGGTCCTCTGCAAGAGCAACAAATGCTTTTAACTGACTAGCCATATCCCCCCCCTAAAATGATTTATTTCTAATTGTGCACGTGTGTATGTCTGTATGAGGGTATTTGCATGTGAGTGCAGTGTGCATGGATCCATCAGAGGTCCTGGAGCTGCACTTACAACAAGGCAATAAGCTGTGGGTGCTGAGGGCTGAGTTCAGCTCATCTGCCATAGATGTGTGTGCTATTAATCACTGAGCCATCTCTCCATCCCCTTGCCTTTTCTTTTAAGTGTTTCAATAATCTCCTCAGGCAAACTCAGGATCCTGGTAGCTGAATGTCAAAATGAGGTATTTTTCTCAACACCTACTGTGTTGTGTATTCAGCCATTTGCTCTAGTGCTCTGGGAGTTCTGCTTCTTGACCATTCTGGGAAAGGCAGAGCTCCTGGGAGCATGCAATATCATGCAAAGCACAGTGACACCTGAATCTCTCCTGGGAAGAGACCTGGGAAAAAGGCATTAGTAGAAAGTACATGATGACCCTTCTGCTCTGGGTCTGCCAGAATTGCTTGTAAAACTCAGCAAATGCTAGTACCTTGAACATAGCCCAGTAATCCTGCTCATCCTCTGATTTCCTCTTTAAGATTTTCCTGGCAGGCACTAGTGGTTTAAAGAAAATCACTGGAGAAAATTGTTTTGCAGTTGGAAGGAAAAAACCCATCTAGTGGCTTAATTTACTGTGAATATTAAGGTTAGAGTTACTATGATTTTTTGATCCAGTTTAAGATTTTGAAAGCTGATGCTATATCTTTTACAGTTGTTGCCAGTAGGCTAAATGTTGGACAATTGAATGGCAGAGTAAATGTGTGAATGACTTAATTAAATAGTTTCCTTGAGCTAGCTCTTTAAATACCAGTGTTCTGCTAGAGTTCAATTCTAGAACTATTCAAGGTCAAATACGAGGTCATATAATCATGTTAAGGCAAGAAAATATGATGCTAATATAGGAAATAATCATGGATCAATATGATCAATTTATAAGGGAAAACAATCTATGTATTGTTAACTGTCTTAGGTAGTAGTGGTTACAGGATGGGTGAATGGCTCAGGATTTGTGTCATGTGACCTTAGTCTGAGGCATGTTGATACTTGTTTCTTATATTTGTCTTTTCTGTGTCATCTGTTGTTTTAACAAAAATTCTCTCCAACCTCTTCTTTATAGTTAATTCCAGTACTTCAAGATGTATAGCTCTATTAGAAAAAAATAAGGAGTAATTTTAAAATATTTTTATGGAGCTATCATAATAGTAATTAGAGTCCAATTTCAATTATAACTATGAAATAGACTTCAAAAATAATATACCAGCAAACAGAGCACATCAGTGCATTCAATTCAAAGAAACTTCCAGTGATCAAATGGAATTTTTTCTGGGACATACCATTAGGTGATCTGTAACATTTTTCATCTAATTAAGTTAGTCTATGGAAAACAAGCATATGCTCATCTTGATAGATACTGAAGTTCTAATCAGCAAAATTCAGTATCCCTTGATTGTCATTGATTTATACTACTTTATTTGTAAATGTATATTGCCTTAATTCAAAATCTAGGCTTGGCAAGATGGCTCGGCAAAAAGCACTTTCTGCCAAACCTGATAATCTAAGTTCAATACCTTGGACCTTGGAAGGGGAGAACCAGCATCAGCAAATTGCCTTCGGACCCTCTCCATGTGTACCCTACCATGTGCACACAAACACATATACCCTGTCCATACACACAATAAATGGATGAATAAATATATTTTTATTGATTGATTTTATATCCAGATCCTTGTGCTCCATCCCGGTCCTCCCACAGTCCTTCCCTCCATTCCCTCCACTTCTCCTCTGAGAGAGTGGAGGCTCCTCTGGGTACCCCTCAACCCTGGAACTTCACGTCACTGAAGGGCTAGGTGCTTCTCCCACTGAGGCCAGATAAGACAGCCAAGCTTTAGGGGAAAGAATGTCACAGACAGGCAACAGCTTTAGCTTTAGGGATAGCCCCTGCTGCAGTTGTTTGGGACTCACATGAAGACCAAGCTAGACAAATGTGGTGGTGGTGGTGGTGGTGGTGAGGGGTCCAGCCTGTGTATGCTCTTTGGTTAGTGGTTCAGTGTCGGTGAGGATCCAGGGGTCTAGATTGGTTGACTCTGTTGGTCTTTCTGTGAAGTCCCTAACCCCTTTGGGGCCCTCAATCCTTCCCCACAACTCTTCCATAAGGAAATTCGGTTTTTGGGTTTTCTTTGCTTTGTTGCTGAATTTTACTGAATGGAACTTCAGTATCTATCAAGATAAGCATATGCTTCTTTCCCATAGACTAATGTACTTAAATTAAAAATGTTAGAGATCACGTAATGTTATGTCCTAGAACAAACTCCAAAGCTCAAGCTCCAGCTAATGTTTGGAAGTAGGTGTCTGCATCCATCTCAGTCGGCTGCTGGGTGAAGCCTCTTAGAGGGCAGCCATGCCAGACTCCTGTCTGCAAGCATAAGAGAGTAGCATTGATAGTGCTAGGGTGCTTGCTCATAGTGAGGTAACCCAGACCCAAAAGTTCAGGCATGGTATGTACTCCCTTTTAAGTGGATATTAACCATAAAATACAGGATACCCATGCTGTACTCCACAGTCTCAAAGAAGCTAAACAAGAAGCAAGTCCCAAGTGAGGTTGCTTGAATCTCACATAGAAGGATAAAAAAAAAAAAATAGTGGGAGGAGGCAGGTGGAGGGAGAGACCTGGGTGGGAGAGGGGAAAGGGAGGGGAATGCAGGATCAGGTGGAGGGAGAGACAGGGGAGATGGCTAGATGGCTGTGAAGATAAAGGAAATCTACATCTGGCAGGGATGTGGAGCATCTTGAGTACGTGTCAGAGACCAGGGATAGGAGAGTATCCAAAGAATCAATGGGGCTGACCTTTTTAAAAAAATATTATTTATTTATTTATTATTTATTTATTTTTATTTATATGAGTACACTGTAGCTGTTTTCAGACACACCAGAAGAGGACATTGGATCCCATTACTGACGGTTGTGAGCCATCATGTGGGTGCTGGGAATTGAACTCAGAACCTCTGGAAGGCCGGTTGGTACTCTTAACTGCTGAACCATCTCTCTAGCAGTGACTTACCGCACTGGGGATATGAACCTGAAGAGGCCACCTCCTATGGCCAAGCATGAACCCCAGTGTAGCGATAGGTACACCAACCCACACACCAAATTTTTTGACCCAAAATTCATCCTGCCTATAACAAATACAGGGGCAGGCATGGAGCAGAGACTGAGGGAATAGCCAAGGAATAACTGGCCCAACTCATGAGCAAGCAGCAAAACCTGACACTACTAATGAATAAATGCAGTTCAGCATCATGCTTACTGAGAAAATAATGGGGACTACCAGACTAAAGAAGAATGAGAGGCAAAAGCACCCACCATGCACACTAGTGTTAGACATTATTCTAGGGACACTAGCAAATGTGAATTTGTAATAGTGAGGACTTACAAGTGTGAAATTAGTAAAGAAGTGATAAAAAGCCGTTTTTATTTTTAGGTAATATAATGGCTAGACAATTTAGACAAAGGGATTGCATCTCTGAAAAAATCCAGTAAGGTAGTTAGTCTTAAGTATCAACTTTATGTGTTCTATAATCATCCAGAGATAAGTCCCTATACATGCCTACTGGAGGCTATCTTGATTGGGTTAATTTAGGTGAAAAAATCTGCCCATTATGGGTGGTATCGTTCCTTGGAATGAAAGGAGAAAGTGACTTCAATACAAGCATTCATTTTTCTCTTCTTTCTGATTGTGGATGCAATGTGACCAGCTACTTCAAGCTTCTGATGTCTTGACTTCCCTGCTGTGATGGCCCATAGCCCTGAATTATCATCATCCCCCAAAACAGACCATTTTTTTTTTAAGTTGTTTTCATCAGGGTTTTTTTTTTCCTTTTTTTTCCTTTTTTTTTTTTTTTTTTTTTTATCACAGCAACAGGGAAAGAAACTAAGAGGTCAAACTACAGATATGCAGGATTCAACATGCAAAGAATAGTGAAGCAGAAAACCTACTGGTTGTAATAATATAACATTAAAGTACCTACAAATAACCTTAGCGAAAATGTGTAAGAGTCATATGAAGAATAAACATCAAAATACTCTAAAAATAGACCACAAAAGGCTCTTAGCAGTTGAGGGGGCCTGACAGGCTTTAATTAAGCAGCTTAGTAGTTGTTTATTGCATTTATATTTACTTATAAAATTAACCAAAATTAACAAACAATAAGCACAGCAGAACTTAAAGTAGATGGTGGGTGCATATATGAATGGTTACTATTTGTCAGATTTTGCTACTTACTCCCACAACACACCATGTGGCACATGGTATCATCACTTTATCCATTTCCAAACTGCAGAAGTAAATAGCAGCAGTGAGGAAGGGCTTGTTTCCCATTGCACACAGCACCAGCCTGAAGCACGGGCAGTCTACCTCCAGTGTTTTCTTCCATTTCAACCATGATCTACATGTGGAGCAACTGGAAGCAGGTAATGTGATTGGGAGAACATGAACAGGTACCTGCATTCCTGCCCTTTTCTGATGGGTAGACTATAGAGAATGTGCCTGGGATTGTTGAAAAAGTAAACTGGTTCAGAGTATAATGTACATTCTCAGTGCCAAGTACAGAGTATGTGCCCAGCAAAGGATAGCTCCTTGGTGCTTGAGATGATGTTCAATGAAAAGAGTGCTTAACATTCACCCATTGGTATGTTCAATATGACTTATGCCCCCAGAGAGTGCCAGGCTTCATGGCTCTTGGTATAAAAAAAATGTATTAAATACTAAATAAATGATTGAATAAACTGAATAAAGAAACAAAACAGCAAAATACAACACAAAATCAATCCCTAGACTATTTGAGTAGTGTTGATCATTGATATTTTATGTCACCAGATGAGGGTAGAGAGTAGGAGACAGCCACTTCCAAGTGCTATGTTTTAATTAATACTCTTAGCCTTCTTTCTCCTTAAAAGGAGAACTTTTGTAATATGTCTACTTTATTGCTTTGTTGAGAGGGGACATTTATATGTTCTTACATAATGCATCAGAATTGTTAATCTATGGCAAATAACAATAGTAATGGTAATAATAATAATGCCAACATTGGTATCACCATATACTGACCCTGACATGCCAGTCATATGTCTGTTTGTCCATCCTTCCACTGAATTCATATGCATGTACATACATATACAGACAAACATTGTGAGAAATGGTCCTAGGTCCTGATCACTTACCAAGTCAAACACATCTCTATCTTCCCTTCTGTAATTTATGGAAAGACATTGGTGACCCCCTCTCCTCTGATAGGCTCTCACACTGTCATCTTTTAGGATTCCTGGAAAAGAAACAGATTGGCCTCCTTCTAGGATACTTGAGGAGTAATTTAACGGAGAAGGCTTAGGTAAGCCATATTACATAGTGAGGCATTGACAACCAAGAGCAATGAACTATCAGTTACATACTTAGGTTGCCAAAACTTCCATCTGAAAACTAAAGCAGCCCCCCTCCTGCCAAAGATAATTTCTTCCCTAAATGTTTTGAGTTCACCTCCTCTAGTATTGCTTTTCCCAATTCTACCCACATCCTGTGCCATCCTCTGCATTTTACCTACCCTGAAATGTTTTCATTCAATTTTTGCATTATGTCTGATGTGATGAATTAAAGCCACCGGTTCATTGACTAGTTGTCAGGGAAGATGGATTGAAGAGTTGAAACAAATGGCATTTGGGGACAAGGTTTTTCTGTGACTATCAGGGTCACAGTGAAGAAGTAAATTTATGTTGATCCTGGCGAAGAGCAATATGCAGACTTCAATGTCATATACAAGCTTTTTTTTTTTTTTTTAAAAAAAAGAGAATTGCATGTAAGTTTACATTTGTTGAGAAACTCAAGTCTTAAACAAAGTCAACTAGGAATAAAGTGTGATAGCTCATCTCAAGATTTATCGGTTCTTGGCATGAAGTTGGCACTCAGAAATGAAGAAAAAAGATAAACAGGAAATGGGAGCCAGTGGGACTTGAAGATGCTGAAGGATCCAGTCACAAAACTTGGTTTGTAAAAGCAAATGAGTGGATGATGGGAGTCTTCTGGGTCCACTGTTAGGTGCTACATCTATGTGCTAAAGTCCAAGGTGGATGACAACTGAGTACAGCAACATCAGGGCACTCTGGGTCAGTGCTTGGTGAGGTGTGGACATGGACCTTTGAGATCTGCTTTTCAGACCCTTTGGATCTTTACTCTGTGACTGTATAGGTAGCCAGTCTGCTTCCCACACCCCTTCCACCTCCAACACACCACCATATGGCCTGCTAGTGCTTTCCAAATACATTCTGAAGGGCATTACTGGTTTATGGGGAAAAGGCACAATGTCATAATAGTTAGGAAAACATTTGTCCATCATTAAGAGTGCTACATTATTCACTGGCTCTGAGAAATCCAGTTCATAGCATAGATTGTACCTTAATTGAGCTTTCCCCAAATCCACTTGCTATCTTATATTCTTTTGGAATTTACAACATATCCACTAATATCCTTTAGAATTACATTTGCTCTTTGAGGGAATAGAGCCCAATAGTCAAGGATGCTCAATGAACACATCCTTTTGGTTGTCCTCTAAGTGCCTGGATTCTCTAAACAAGTGTCTGGCTGCTGAATCTAGATTCTCACATGTATACCCTCCCTTTACCCAGCATGGTCATAGGAATCAGTGGGTATGTTATCTCTCTGTGAGGCTTCATTGTTCCCATGTTCACAGCTTCTTCATTAATGAGATATTTGTTTAATTTTCCTATGTACAGAAGGCCTATTAGTCACAAAAGGCCGGGTTTATAATATACCCTTACATGTGTAAAATCCTCATACATCTCTTTAAGGTGATCACTACAGCACATGCCCCTCGTGTCTGCTTGCCTCAGCCCTCATACATTTTATGTCTTCTTTTTCATATTCTCCCCCTTTCTCCCTGCCAGTCTCTTATCTCCAGTCCACTCTGACTTACATGGTCTGCTTTGAGATGTTCAGGTCTGTTAGTGGCTAATCCAATCCAGCCAGGCCATCTGAGGTTTACTCGAGAGTAGACACTCACCACAGGCTTCTGAGAGAGCCCAGCCCAGCACGTCATTATCTTCTTGTTTGTTTGATCATTGATTTTCCCAACTGACCTGAACTTTTCAAGGACACAGCTTTGTTTATTCTTTTCTGCTTCCACTGGAACTGGTTGGTTAGAGCTGAGGAGCTATTTACAGATAACTTGGCAAAGTACAATTTTGGCAGGTCCTTAAAGCATGGCTTGAATATGGATAAGTACAGAGGATGTAGAGGTCACACAAAGGTGACCTCTTGAGAAAACAGAAGATACCAAGCTTGGAAACTTCTGGTAGACCTGAGCTAAGATACAAAAAGGTCACCTGTGACTTTTGAGCACATTTTGAACCTTAAAGACTACACTTTTTTTTTTCTGGCGTAAAACTGGCATAATTAATCCTCATGAAATATGTCAAAATAGAAAAATATTGATAAAGGAAACTGTCCAAGGAACAGCAGGATGAAACTCTAGGTAAAAACGCTCGTTGCCAAGCCTGAGGACCTGAGTTCAAACCTCAGGATCCACATGGTGGAAAGAGAGAGCTAACACCAGCAAGTTGTCCTCAATTCACAAAATAAATATATGTAAGAAAACTATCCCAGACACCCACCAAATGTAAAGCACTGCTAAACATGTTTAGGTTCCTGAACACTTTTTTTTCTTAGATTTTCATCAGATAAATTCAAAGCACTGCTCACCTCCTTTACATAAAACCTCAATATTTTATAATGTAATTGTTTAGTATTTGCACATGGTTATGTTAACATACCAGGAAGAACTGATTGCATTTGACTATACATTATTATAAGTACTCCTGTAAAACTACTGGGCCTGACTCACACATATGAATGGATAATTTAATGGTCTAAATATAGTTTCTCTGAGATAATTTCTAAAACGTAATTACCAGCATGTTCTTTCTTTCCTAATCATTGAGAGTCCTGTTCTCCTGCTCTCTTCACTCCTCTGATTTAATAGACGAGAAAAGAATGAATTCCAACTGCATTTCTTTGATTTCTGTCCATGCTGACTATTTCTGACCATGCTAACTTATGCTAAGCTCTTGCTTTCTTCTTATTTTATGTGGTCTGTCCATTCCCCATTTGATTTTCTATCAGAAACATTCCCACAAGCAGGCATCTCATACTCTGATAAGATTTGCTATCCTAAGACACCATCGGAAATGAACCATAGGACATCACCCAAGAAATTCAGAGGGCAAAAGATAAAGCATTGCTTTAAAGAGGATTAGTATGTAAGAAGCCATATCAGAGAGAGGCCTTTCTGGTTTGAGGCCACTAGATATGGCCACAGCAGATGGTTTCTGCTGAGGGACCTGAATGTAAGGGCTGTGGTGGTTTATCTAACATGAGCCAGTGAGTCTTGGATATGCTTTGAATATGGTTCTCCCTGAAGCAGCTTTACTTTTGATCAGATACTTTGACTTCTGATGGGTTCCCCCCCATCAGATTCTGCAATCATGGATTGACTTGCTATCTTTTGACTCTCAATGAGTGGAACCTTAGTAAACTGGCCATAGACTAGAATATGAGGGGCTCATATTGGTTAATCAGATCAGAGTATACATGCTTGGAAACTAGTAACATGTGAGGAGCTGAAAAGTAGCATTTATACCTTGTTCAAAATGATGAGACCCAAACTGAAGCCCCATGCAAACATTATTGTGAGTGCCAGAGCAGCAAAGCTGGAGACAGTCCACTGCCCATTTCCCCATCTTAACTCACAGGGGTATTGCTCTGTGCCCAATAGTGTCTGGGCTTTAAAGACATAAAATATTCAGGTTCCTTCATGACACTCAGGAATACAGGAGAAAATAAAGGACTAGATCAAAGGAATATAGACTGAACAAACTGCTGAGAGGAAGCAAGTAAAAAGAGGCATGCAAGAGGAGGGAGAAATACAGTTGTTATAGGCAGCCTGGATACTACCAGCTCTTCCAGTGAATCTGAGATCTCCTAGAAGCAGGAAATGAGTCAAAGATGAGCAGGACCTGGGATCTCCAAATGTGTCTGAAGTTTCAAATGCAGACTTTTAGTCATCCCACTAGAAGTTCTTAAAACACTCTGTTTGTGCCAGGCAATGTGCCTATACTCTGATTATTGAAAGGCCTCAGCCTGCATGGAGCCTATCTTCTGGTGGAAGAAGATACAGTTAATGCTTTATGCCACAGATCACTACAGAGTAAATATTCTAAGGAAGAGTGAGGGAGTCCTGCTGATACAAGGACAGAGAGGGTAACGTGGCTTATATATTCCAAACACAAAAATGAAGCCAGACTCTCTAAAGTATATTGTAGTAGGAATGAGTGAAGAGAAGTAGCCACTAAGTAGGCAGTAAGAGGCCAGTTTGCTAGAGCTTTGTCAGCTATGGGAAGGAAAGCTTCATCCCTTGGCTTATACAAATAAAGGAACTCTATTAACCAGGCTTTGCCTCAGGGTGTTAAGAATCTATGCTCAGCTCTGAGAAGCTAAGCCTGTGTTCTAGGACAAGGGGTCAAATGTGGGTACAGGAGAGTGGATTCAAGTCAGAAGCTAAGTGAGAACAAGCAGGGAGAAGGTGGGAACTAGGAGCCACCGTCTTTGGTAGTGAGTGGGGTGAAAGAAACCTGTTCATTTTCCTGGTGTGTTGAGGAGAACCACTACCAAGATCAGAGGACACTAAGTACTTTTAACTAGTCATGTTGCTGTAAACAGACCTGCTCTGAGTAGGTGATCACATGGTGTGAATTCAGCCCTTCATTGTGAACAGGTTAGAACTATGCTAACCTGCCACACTACTGTATCCAAGCAGCATCATAAAGTTGCACAGAGATGTTTTTGGTGGCTTATTCCAAACAGAGGGGGAAGAGAAGAAACTTACTCTTTTTCCTGAGACCTCAGCGGGAAGCAAGAACCTTGACAGTGCTGCAAGGCTAGCAAACCTGTCTGAGACCAAGGCTATTAAACCACACACCAAGATGGAGGGAGTTATCAAAGTCATGAGCGATTCAATTATGAAATATAGGTTGCTGAGCATACATCTCTGATCATGACAGAAGATGAAACATTTCTTGTATCAGGAATAAGGATTTCCATGTTTTTTTTTTGTTTTTTTTTTTTTT
>NW_022196913.1:104122568-104172548 GCF_008632895.1 Mastomys coucha | reverse complement strand
AAATATCTACCTTTTGGTCTTCTCATGTTTTTTTTTTTTTAATGGTGCATTATTTATAGTAGCATCTTATTTCTATTTAATCATTATGTTATATGTTACTTTAACATGTTATATGTTACTTTAACATGTTATTTGAATCTCTGTAATACTGTATTTTTACCAGTCAGTGTACAGAGAAATGGGGTGTGGAAAAGATAGCTCTTGTGGAGCAGCAGAACACACTCATAAAATTTCAGATATTATCTCAGGATTCATCCATTCTTTGAAAGGGTCATCCATTCTTTCTGAATGACTCTAGTTGTACCTGCAAGCTCACTCCCTCCTCATCCTGAAAATCTCTAGGTCAACTCCCACCCCTAGCTGCCAAATCAGACAAGCTTGTCATTCTAGGCTGGTCAGGAGGTGATAATGACTCTAGAAGTTCTGAGCTATAAGGAAGCAAATACATCTCAGGGCCTATATAACACAAGTGTTTTCTTTGATATTCTATCCTCTGGATGGCAGTTGGCTTACAGTGAGATGTGTCTATGAAATGGCAATGAAAGCTTCCCTTGAGAAGATGCTGAGCAAGTCTCATGTTGTTGACTTAGACAGAACTGTGTCTACTTCGTGTAGATCCAGGGAATGCAGGTGACTCCCAAAACAGCCCAAGGTGGAGTAGGTAGGCTCCTTATCTGTTATGCCTCGGAGAATGTATCCTTTAGATGCATCTTGCAAGTTGCAGCTTCATATAAAATGGTTCTGGAAATGAATCATCCTATTCTCCTTCATTTTCAAGTGGGAGATACTTCCACTTGAGGAACTGAAGATGAGAGATTTTTAGAGCAATGAACTTGCTTTACCAACATCCATGAGTACTTTTCTATGGCAGGCTCTACAGCACTTAGAACTTTTTGTTGTCACTGTTTTTTGCCTCATGAGGCTTTTCTAAGGAGGAGATACAGACATTTACACACAACAAGGAAACTTGATCAAGTATTCATAATGGAGCAACTCCTATAGAAGTAGTGATGCTTTAGATAGGCTTAGAGGAAAGGTTGGAGATATATTCATGTAGTGTTTATGTATGTATGCATTTTATGTATGTATGTATGTATGTATGTATGTATTTATGTATGTATGTATGTGTGTATGCATGCATGCATGGATGAATGGATGGTTGGGGAAGGAAGATAAAACACATAGAACTTAAGGGAGAAAGCACAAAGGCTTTACAGGGAAGACACAGAATAGGGAAGGTGATTGAAGAGTAAGGAAGGTGCAAAGTTCATGTTTGGTTGGAGGAGGAGCAACCAGAGGTTGAGATGAACCAATGAGGTGGCAGCTTGTCATGAAATACTTCGTTGTTTTGAACTTCTTTTGCAGTCCCACAGATTTCAAATAAGGGAGATCCCCTTAAGAAGATCATAGAAGTGACAGACTAGAGTTACAGGATTCTTGCAGGATGTAAAATGATGAGTTTGGGATAAAAGATGTCTTTGGTTCTCTTGTCTCCTTCATTATATTGGCTGAAGCTTCCTGGAGCAGCTCATAGTCACAGTATTACTGTGGATGGCTTGACTGATACAAAGAAGCAAATGACCCTAGAATAGACTGCTGTCCCTTCATACAGATAGTTCTAGAAGGTTCTGTAAACAACTCCAGTGGTCTCAGGGGACATAAGGTCTTTTTAGCACATATCCCCACTCTGCATGTCTTATCTGCTTGCCCAACCCTACCTGTTTTCACACCCCTGCTTTC
Source organism: Mastomys coucha (assembly GCF_008632895.1). Classification (NCBI taxonomy): domain Eukaryota; kingdom Metazoa; phylum Chordata; class Mammalia; order Rodentia; family Muridae; genus Mastomys; species Mastomys coucha. The sequence goes on along the minus strand of NW_022196913.1, from coordinate 104,170,808 downwards.
TTGCATCACTTCCCAAGTGAAACACTTGTGCCCTTTGCTTAGACTCTACTTTGGGGGAAGCCCAAACTAAGACCAATAAAGAATCAAGTGGGTGTTATTTTTGTTTTAAGTCAAGTGAATCTCACGCCAGATGGTCTGATCAGAGGAACAACATGGTATTCTTTGGCTCATTTAAAAAGGATGATTTTCAAGATGTTCCTGGACCTCATAGGGAAAGTGACTCAACTCCCAGAATTCCAAGTTCTTAAATTGTTATCATTCATAATGCTTTAGTCTTTCATAAGCCACAGGACTATGAAAGCTCAAGCCTCAAACAAGTTTTAAAGGACATCTAATCCAATCTAAAACTCAGACTTAAAATGCCTCTGTAGTGTTTCTGTCATCTGGCCATCTTCTCTGTTCTTTTCTGTTTTGTTTTGTTTTATAAATATCTTTTAATAAGGAACTCACTTCCTCTCAGGCAGACCATCCCATTTCTGGTTCATCAATCAACACAATCAATTCAATGAGTATTTATTTAGCATTTACTAAGAGTTAGTCATTGGAGTTTTGAGAGAGGAATTAATCACAGTCTTCTTCTACATGTATCTTAATGCAGTTAAGAAACAACACAGCAGTCAGATAGGCTCATGTAATTATCAGTTTGGTACATCTGGAAGCAAGTCTTTCCTTCAAAGCTAATGGGCTTCTTTTCTTTTTTTTCGATCTAGAACATAGACTGTTCCTAAAAGAAAGAAAAGCCTGCAAATTGAGCACATAGCTAGCCAACCCCATGGAGGCCTAGAGTCTTTTTGGTTGACAGCTCTCACGCTCAGGTAACCTAGATACCCAAAATAGGAAGATATGTGAATGTGTGGTCTTTAAAGCGTCATCCTGAGGCTGGAGGGATGACTCAGCAATAAAGAGTGCTTGCTGCTTTTGCAGAGGGGCAGAGTTCACATGCAAGCATTCACATTTGGCAACTCACAACCCCCTGTATCTCCAGCTCCAGAGGCGACACCCTCATCTGGCCTCTGCTGTTCCTGCATGAAGGTGCCTACACAAACGTAGACACAGACACATAAAGATGACATTTAAAAAAATTAAACAAAATATCACTTTGCTTGGTGAAGGCAGCCTCCAGCCATGTCATACTTTTAGTCTAAGAAGGAGTAGAGAAAAGCTAAAGACCTGCCTGTCCTATAGCTGTCTTCCCCAGGTCCAGAAACTGCCTTGTTCTTCAAGAATTGAAGGTGATAGGGAGGAGGAAATCACTGATCCACCCTTCATAGAAACAATTGCATTCTCAAGGATAGCGAAGAAAACAATTCAGACCCCATGAACTGCCCCAGTACAGAACCTAGAGAGGACGCCCCAGTATAGGACCAGGAGGAACAAGTAGCTAACAGCCTTAGGTCTCTGGACTAGGACACCGGATGCCATTACCAGTGTGAGCATCACAATGATAACGAACCCAGAGCTCTAGATCTAGGGACCCCATGGAGGCAGTTGTTACCCCAGGGAATGTGACAAGATTTGTAGACACAGTGATAACTTGGTAATGGGTTGCTACTAGCATCTAGTAGAGAGAGATCAGAGATCATGATGGTTGGTATTGGTATTATGTCAAATTGAAGCACAAACGAGAATTAACTGAGAAAATGCTTTCCTAAGATCTGGCTATAAGGCACTTTCTTAATTAGCAGTTGATGGGAAGGTTCCAGTCCATTATGGGTGGTTGCATCCCTTGGCTGGTGATCCTGGGTTCTATAAGAAAGCAGGCTGAATAAGCCAGTAAGCCATACCCCTCCTGGCCTCCACATCAGCCTCTGCCTCCAAGTTCTTGCCCTATTTTAGTTCCTGTTCTGATGTCCATCAGTGACGAACAAGGATAAGGAAGTGTAAGCCAGATAAACCCTTTTCTCCCCAACTTGCTTTTTGGTCATGAGATTTTCTCTTATCGATAGCAATCCCAACTAAGACAGTCATGCTGCTATGATCACTACCCTATATGCAGAACAACTCTTTATGACAGAGAACTATCTAATTCTAAGTTTCAAACAGACAGAGATATAGATGTACATCTTGTAGGTGTAGAAACTGAGATTTCCCAGAGGTAACACAATGGTGCAAAGCTTGCAGTTAGGGAATCCTGAGCTGGAATCAGGGTGGCCTTCCCCCCAAAACATCTCCTCTATCAGTATAACTGAGAACTCTCCCCAAGAGATGTCAGCCAGAGGAGGGAGATGGAAGAAAGCCAATCCTGGGCTGCCAGACACAAGGTATGCCTGAGGGGAGGTACACTAGCTTGTGTGACCTAGAGGACTCTCCTTACAAATCTCCGAGCCAGTTTCTCCATCAGGAAAGCTCAGAGCTAGAGTATGTGCCTGGAGGCAAAGCACCAGATGCCTAGGTTGTAGGAGGGGCTGATGAAGAGGCAGCAGTGATATGAGCAGTGGTGCTATATGTTCTATGTATCAGCACATTCAACAGAATGAAATATGTGTACATATGTATTGTGAATATGTTCAGATCTCACAGAGAGTACACATATACTTATGTATGTATGTGCATGCTTATGTGCATGTAAGTAGACATACATTAGTACAGTGGATGTCTTGCATAGAAGTATATCTGTGCATTCTTGGGTATATGTACATAATCATTCATACCCATGTGCTTTCTCACTATAGTAGTTAAGGTGCAGGTCCTAGAGCCAGAGCTTATTCCTGGTCCTACTTTCTTGGTGTTCATCAGAGAAGCCATTTATCCTCTCTGTGCTTCAGTCTCCTTCTTCATATAACTGTGATAAATACTAAATAAGGACAATAAGCTGAGGTCCTTAGCATGTGGCAATTCTTAAAGCAATTATTGTGTCACTTACCCAGAAAATAGCAGTCTTTGAAAGTTGAAGGGGTTTGAGGGGGTGTTTGATAAACTCCTCCAATTTACAAGAAGTGAGGACAAGATTCAGTGCAAGCTGCTGTCTCTGGCAAGTTCATTTGAAACATTTACCCTATGGAAACAGTGCTTTTAATGTATGCAGACATTTATTTATCTTTGATGCCAAGGGATGGAGGGAACAGAAACCTGTCTCTCACTGTGTTTTGAGTAGGGAGGGGCTAACACTCCTGGAGTCTCCAGCTGTGTCGGGCATCACCTGATATGCTGATGAGGTTAGTGCTCCATCCTGTGGTTCTCTCTAGGGTACAGGTAAGAACTGTAAGATTGAGGGGGATTGCCAGCACAAGCTGTTGCCCTCCTGAATAAATGTGTTGTTGCTATTTACAGCTGCTACCCACAAAGACCTGTCTCCCTGACCTCCTGGCACAAAGACACACTTGTTTCTCCTGGCTCCTTCCAGGATACAATACAACTTTTGCAAGGAGGGTATCAGTACATGTGGGATCTTTGGGGTTTCTCAAAGCTGGTTCAGGACCCACATGACTAAGCCTAATGATCAAGCATGATTGGCAAGTGAATGCACATCCATGGAGCCTAGACATGGTCTCAAGTGACAGAATCTTCACAGACTACTCTAAGCGTAAGAAGGTCTGTGACTCATAATCCAGGATATGGGATACTAATTTTGGAAACCCCCCGAAATGCCTCTCCCACCTCTCTTCTCTATCCTTCTGGCTTCCATCTTTCATCCCATCAGGTTTTCCACAGCCACAACATGCAGTTGCGACAGCTCACAATTCACAAGCTATTTCTCTGGCTGCACATGATTAAATTTTTATTGCAGATTCTGAGACAATGGCTCTGATTGGTCCATTCCTGGTCTCATGCCAGTCCTTATCTCCATCACTGTGGCAGAGGGGCAAGGTATTGATTGTCTGTACCTAAATCATAGCCTGTTCTAAGCAGGTTAACTCAGGAGGGATGTGGGAAGCCGCTCTTGCCACGGCAGACTATTGTGGTTGTGAAGGCAGTACTTTAGGAGGCCTGGTTGGGCATCCCATTCTTTACTAGAAAAAAGAAAAGCTCTCATAGAAGTGGGACCTTGGCTCACTACTGAGTAACAAATAGCCTGAGGGTTTTTATAACAGTACTTTAAGCACTAGGAGCCCACAGCTCTGCACTAAGGAGAAAGGAAACATTCTACATCCTGACCTTAGTCTGTTTTTAGAGGTGTGGTGTGGCATTTCCTTAAATAGACCTGCACTTCATTAAGTAGCATACATCGGAGGGTACATTTGTGTCTATCAAGCCTTTAGCTCCCTTGATGACTGTTTCAGCTCTGTTCTTCCTCATTGCCCACTAGAGTATGCTCTGTCTATGAACAATAGGAAGATGAGCTCTTGAAAGCTGACCCTAGCACCTAAGCCATCTGTAGGCCAGTGACTGATCACTGAGAATAGCAGTGAGCAGAGGCCTGGCTGGTAAAGGCATTAGTGAGGGAGCCAGACTCAAGAAAAGCAGAGGTATTCACTGAGCTGTAACCTCCAGAGGAGGCGATCTTGGGTCTTCAAAGGAGAATGGCTCTTGATCCAGAGTAGGACAAAGCTGCTTGTGGGCTTTTGGGATTTCTCTGACTAAAGAATATGGCCACTAAAAGTAGAAGAGGCTCATTTAGAAGTATAAATTTGGAGCCCAAGAAGGTGAGGCAGGGCCTCTTGATCATTGTCTACAGGAACAGAAGGATATGCTGCTCCAAGAACACAAGTTGTCTGGGGTTAGTGACTCCATATCCCTGAGAAGGAATGTCTGGCCTTCTAGGAATGGTGCCAGGAACCATTGCTGCAATACAACTGCAAGTTACAGCAGACTGCAGCTGGAATGTCTTACAGGCCAATACATTTGAGTTTTGTACATGAGAATTTACCTACAGGAAGGGAAGGCCCTGAAAATGGAAGTTCTAGTGAATTCTGTCTTAGGAGAGACCATGGAAGCCAGAAGCCTCCCCTGTAAATATTCTTCACATTTTCTTAGTTTTGTGTATTGGAGGGTTGGTGAGATCTTGGCATGAGCTCAACAGTAGGGGAAATCAAAGCCCTCCCATCTTAGAGATGATGGTGTCCAAGCCCTGTTCTGGTCAGCTGAGCTTGGTACAGAGGAGGGATACACAGAGTAGAGATTGTCAGAGGCCAGAGGGAGCTGTGGAAATACTGAACAAATGTGGACACAGTGTGATGATCATTAACAACCCCCACCCTTATCACTTTTCTTTCTCATATCTGGCCTCATCTTATTGCTACAAATAACCAATATTTTTTTAAGCAGAAGCAACTAAGTCAAATTATAGTTGAGAGAAAAAGATCCTAGGTGATTACCAGCTCTACCTCAAAGTCCTTCTCCTCAGGAAAAGAGCTATGACTGAAATATGAGATATCTAGCCTTCTCTACACTCTGTTCAGACACTTAGCACCTGTCTGATTGATGCTTCAGGTGCATGGTGAGCATACACCCCAGTGCCCCCAAGTCTAAAATAATATTCCTGTCAAAAATTGGTGAGATAAACAGTACCTGTCTCTTCTGATAATCCTTCAGTCCTGCTAAATTTTCTCCCTCCTGTCCCCTTTTCTCTTTCTTATTTCTCCTCTGTGTCCATTTAGGACTATGTTTAAACACTATCCTCATATGTGGTTCTGTGACACTGGGCACCCAACTAACATGTGTCAGTCATCAAGCCAATGGTAGAACTGGGTGGGATTGGAGAATGGGGACTTAGCACAGACAGAACTAAAACTTCCCCTAAAGGAAAAGACTCCTAACTAGAATTCACCCCAGAAGCATCCAAAAGGCCATGTGATCAGTTATGCAAATCAAGACACATGAGTCACCCAGCTTTCTGCCATAACAATGTTAAAATAGCACCTTGTCCGCCAAAATGAAAAATAAAATCAACAGAGAGAAAAACCCATTTAGAGTTGCCATTTGCTATCGCCATCTTGTGGTTGAATCTGTCACTCCTTCAGCACTCCTTTAGCTAAGTCACCTCCCCAAGAGCAAGCTTTGCCCACCAAGTCAGCTTCTCATGTAACCGTCATATCGACCTCTGCTTGTGATGTATCTGCTAATATCCTTTTTAGGTTCTTCACGCAGGAAAAGTCATATGAGAAGCTGCACTGAGGGGACAGGGGCATCTGTGTGATCGTGGTGTCCTCAAGGCTGGCTAGATTTCTTCTCTGTTCCTTTCTGTTCCTGTTGCTTGCCTTCTATAAGTTGGTATGATGCACCATCAATGCTTTGTTTATACTTGTTATTGAAAATGTGACATTACAGAGAACTTTGTTTTTTTTTTTTTTTTTTTTTTCTTCCAGTGTCATTTGATAGAACCAGGAGCATTTTCCAAACTCAAGGTAGTGACATAGAAACTGGGTGAGTGAGACACGGGCACCACCTCAGTCCCTGCATCGGCACTTTCCTCTTCTGAGCATCAGGATATCATAACATTAGGGGCTTGGTTGAGCTTCTTCTGACTTTGACATCTAGGTTTTTGTACTGAACTGCTATGAGCTGATGATCCTGCTCAGCTTCTTATGTTTATGTATGGGGAACTATGGCTATTGAAAATGGACTTAGCTCAGTCTAGCTCTTCTATAAATAACTGGATTCTTTCAGGGAAATTGATAGCTGATATTTGGAACCAAGACTTGCCTTCTGTGGGGTCTGATAGGACGGCAGGGCCACTTTGAAGGGAGGGAAGTTGGATCAGGGTTTGTTCTGCACTAAGTTAGCCATTCACCAAGTGTGATTCATGTAAGGGTCAAGAGCAGGACAAAACCCAGAACTTCTGCCTAAGTACAGAAAGTTCTATGAATTTTCCACACAACAGTTCTGTGGATTTTCTAGGCAGTTGGGCCTGCCAGATTCTCATGCAAATACTATTCATTACACTCATAAAACATTTATTTCTAACAGCTTTTATGCAAATTAGAAAACCTCTGGTGTAAATTTACACAGAGTAATCTTAAGTGCTAAGTAGCCACCTCTGAAGGTGCTGATTCCCCATCAGAATAGTTCAAGCCCAGCTTCTTCATCTACCCAGCATTGCTTTCTACTTAACAATTCACTTCCCTCTAGGTGTGAATTAGTTAAGTTATAGGAACAGTGTTTATAATGTATTATTTTTCCATTTATTTATTTGTTTATTTATTTATTCATTATTCATTCATTCATTGACTTTACATCCAGTTTGCAGCCTTCCTCTCTTCCTCCCAGTACAACCCTCGCACAGCCCCTTCCTCCTTCCCACCCCCCAATTCTGCTCTCACCCCACACTTAAATTTCTGAAAAGGAGCAGGTTAACCCTAGCTCCCAACCCACTCTGGCACCTCAAGTCATTGCAAAACTAAGTACATTCTCTGCCACTGAGGCCAGATAGGACAGCCCCATTAGGGAACAGGATCTATTGACAGGCAACAGAGTTAGGATAAGCTTTTGTTCCAGTTGTTGGGGAACCTGCAGGAAGACCAAACTGCACTTCTGCTACATATGTACTGGGTAGGGGAGTGGCTAGGTCCAGGGCCCTTTGGTTGGTGGTTCAGTCTCTGGGAGTCCCAAGGATCTAGGTTAGTTGATTCCGTTGGTTTTTCTTCTGGAGTTTCTATTCCCTCCTGGTTCCTTAATCCTTCCCCTAACTCTTTCACAAGACTTCCCAAGCTCTGTCTACTGTTTGGCTGTGGGTCTCTGCATTTATTTTCATCAGCTGCTAGGTGGAGTCTCTCAGAAGACAGTTATGCTAGGTTCCTGTCTGCAAGCTTAGCAGAGTTTCATTAATAGTGACAGGGATTGGTTCTTGCACATGGGATGGATCTCAAGTTGGGCCAGTCATTGGCTGGCCATTCCTTCAGTCTCTTCCATCTTTGTTCCTGCACTTCTTGAAGGCAAAAAAAAATTTGGGTCAAAGGTTTTATAAGTTGGTTGGTATCCATATCTCTCCATTGGGTGTCCTGCCTGGCTACAGAAGGTGGCCATTTCAGGTTCCATATGCCCACTGTTAGAAGTCTTAGCTACAGTCACTCTCTTAGACTCCCTAACGTCTCTGCTATCCCAGGGCCCTGGTACATCTTAGAGATGCCCTCATAGCATATTATTTTAATGTAAATTGAAATATAGAAGTGTAACATGGGCTCAGAGAACTGTCAAGCTATTCCCTGCCTTGGAGTTACAACAAAGTGTGTTTCTCTCATCTAAAATAAGGATGCTGTCTGTCCTCCTTTTTCCAGGATAACTCTCGTACAGCCTTTGCAGTCTCAGCCTGAATCATTCCTTCTCATTAGGGCTTTCTTTGGCTTGACCATTTAAGTAAATGGGATATCAACTGTTCTTTGCTCCATTTGACCTGCCCCTTTCCTCATTGCAATTGTCATTGTTCGCTATTTTGTTGTTTAACTGGTTGTTTTTCACCTTCCTTACTCCTTCCACATTTGAGAAGGGAATGCAGTCATGTTTATGCTTGGATTCCCCACATGGGAGCATCATCTCTCCTAAGGGTAAAGGACAGAATAAACAAATGCAGTTTTGGTCTACTGCACTGTGGGCTAGGATGTCAAGAAAAGAGGATTACCAGGCTCTTGAAACTCTTGGTTAATGATAGCAATGCAGGAACTTGGCAGGAGTTCCCTATTTGTTGGTAGCAAGTTAGTAGAAGAACCCAGACTTGTTACTTCATAGCTTCACTGTGCAGCATAGTTTCCTACTGAGAATCTTGGCATCTAGGAGCAAAATGGATCCTTCTAACACTCAATTCAGTGGCATGTATTTCATCATTTACAGGTCCCTGACAGATATCTTGTAAGTGTGTAGCAGTCAGTACAGAGTAATGCATGGAGAAAACAGAACTCAGAGCTTCTGCCTAAAAGGGTTCAATTCAGTCATGCATAAACAAAGTGGTGCCTGTGTGCCATCCCCCCACATTACCTTAGGCAGCCTTTTGCTTTTCTCTTCTACCCCTCAAAGAGCTCTAGTTGGAACAATCAGCTTTCAGAGAGGATTCTTCCTTCCTCTCTAGGCTCTGGCTTATCAGAGACCTGTGGCTTCTTGATACAAGGTTGCCTTCCAGCCTGGACCTCCTGGAGACTTGTCTAGACAGATATGGAAGAGTGGCTTCGAAGGATTTGTAGTTGAATGTTAGTTGCTGTTGATCTTTAGATTACCATTTAGATTGAAGCATTATTAGTTGACTTGTAAAGTCAGTTAAAGAGGTGGTGAGGCAAGCTGTAGCTGCAGTACTGAGAAACAGAGAGGGCTCTAGTCTTTGCTCCTGCTGACAGTATATCTCCATCTCCTGTTAACCAGGGCTTCTCAGAAGATGACTGAGTCATGGTGACCTTTTCAAATGCTCCCACCTCTACCTATCTAGGCTCCAGTTCAACTTGAAGAGGTTGACGTTTTCTCAGTGAGGTGATGCTTGCATGAACAGAGGACACAAGAAATACAGTTGGAGATGCCAGTGTGGAAATGCTATTCTTCCTTTTTTAAGATCAGAGATCAAATCAGGGTAGCAACATGGCTTTCGGTTCCTGACTCACTGGCATAGTAGACTCATGGATCCTTTGTGATGAGGAGAGTAGGAGTAGCTATTGTCACAGCCATTACAAGCATTACAGGCATAACTGATGTTGTCATCCTTAGTCAAAACCATTGTCAATATCCAGCAGCAGCAGCAATAGTAGCAACATTATCACCACCATCATCATTACAATCAACATCAGAAACTACATTATCATTACTATCAGTGTTATCATCATATCGACAGACTGTTATCATCATCACTGTTATTACCATCATCATCACTGCCATCACCATCATTACCATTTTATCACCATCATAATCACATTCCTTAACAAAACATCCCAACTCTATTGTCATTCCATTAGTTATTACCATCCAGCATTCTCTGCCTTGCCACCATTCTATTGCCAACACTATCATTGTTACTGTTGGTACAAGCTATTTAATGGGTTCTTATGTGCCATTTTCTGTACTAATGAGCTTATTTTCCCACTACATGCCACACCTCTTGCATTTCAAGTCACTGAATAGCAGGATAAATGTAAAACCTATCTCTTACCTGGAAAGTGTCAAGGCAAGATCCACTCTTGAGATTTCCTTACTTCAAAAGACCATCACTCTACTTAGGACTTTTTTCTACTCAGGACAATTATAATCAAATAGCTACTCCTTTGGTTACTACACCAGATTGTTTTTAGCAGTGAATGAGGGCTACCTTATTTATGAATCCCCTAGTTCCTTACCTACAACTGCCATCTTGTGTATTCTCAGTATCCACAGGTTTCTGGAATAAATTCCTAGTTCATATCAAAACATATCTTGACCTTAGGAACATTCATGCTGATGGAATAGATTCAGTGGAGGATTTAAGAGGGGTGGTGGGAGACATGTAGTCACTCCAGAGACACTTGGAAAATGCCTTTTACCCGGCAAACATCTACTTTTGGCAATGGTTTGAAAGTGACACATTTAGTTCTTACATGAGAGGTATGTGTTCCTGTTGCTGGGGATTAGTTACTAAGCCTACAGAACTCTAGAAACTAGAGATTTCCTTATAACTTACATGGATGCCATAGATGGGATTTGAGTGCATTATAGGGAAATAGTTTTCTCCTTGGATATCTTTCACAAAATCCCTTGTTCACTTATTTAAATCATGGTCCCATATAACCCTGGACTGCCTGCCAGAATACCTGTTTGCATAGGCCATTATGGAGTAACAACAAACCTCATGTAAACGATGTGAATCTGTGCAACTTCCCAGTATATCTTTCCCTGGTCAGATGCAATCTTCAGACTATAGAAAGGAATAGCTTGGCTGAAACTCTCATTTCATTTCCTGTCTTCTTGTTGAGAAGATTGGACACAGATATGCCTTTTATTGCTGCACAGAAAAGAAACTGTGATATCAGGGCCAGAACACTGTGGAGGTTGAGATATCCACAAGCAAAGGCATCCAGGACACCAGGTGGCATCTATTCTGGGATGTCACCTCTAGTGGAAAAAGGTACTTGACAGGCAATAGCTTTAGCTTAAGACTATCTAGTCCTAGCACATCTAGTTTTAAGAGTTACTTACTTTTTAGGAGCTTTCTGTATAAGTCATACTTTGATCCTCCTGCTTAAACAATTCAAGATGACTTGACCTGTACATGACCTTGATGAGGCCAATCGAACTTTGGGCTATTTCCTATGACAGTTAACATCATTGTCATCATGGCTTGATTTGAAATCATGGACGAGACACTGCTAGGTATCTGTGAGAGCATTTCCATAGAAGTTTAGGAGGAATCACCCCCAATATGGTTAATACCATCCCATTCGCGGGTGTTTCAGGATAAATGAAAAGGAAATTCTGTCAAGCACTACCATTCATCTTTCTCTGTGGCTTAATCGTGACCAGCCACCTCACTCTTCCACCCCCACGACTTCCTATCCTCTCAAACCATGAGCCTAAACAAACCCTTCCTTTCTTAACTTGCTTTTGTCACAACAATGAGAAAAGTAATACAGAGCATCTTCCATCTTTATCCACCTGTACCAGCTATGGGTCTACTACTACAGCCCAAGTTGATAGACAGATAGAAAACTTTTTCCCAGCTTGGTGCTGAGGATATGGAATTATGCAAACTGCAATGTGAAACACACTCTAAGGCATTCAGTGTGATGTTGTTTCCAGGGTACAGAGTACTGAGCACTCTTTAAAAAAAATCTGATGCATAAAAAGAATGAGTAATGATATGGCGATTGAATCACTGATTAAATGAAAGAAAGCGAGCAATCACCTCCATTGACCACAATCGCGCATCACTTGGGTGAGAAGGGTAACTGAAATGGAAAGCAGGGCCAATGTGTCTGAGCCACGATCATGTTGCCACATCAGCAGGCTTGTATGGATACCCTGTGTGCACTGCTGTAGGCTTATCGTGCTCATACAGAGGGCTCAGCTTGAAGATGAAGTCTGCAGTACTCTGCACATTTGCTTGCAGAAGTATCTCTGATGCCTGTTGACTGGTAGAGCACCTGCACGTGGCTCCATACCCATAATCCCTGCACACAAGGATTAAACCCACAATGGGCTGGACCACTGTACACTCTTACTTCTTTGGACATTTGTTTATCTACTCATTTATTTTAATCATTTATTCATTCATCAGATTTCCACAATAGGAATGATGAGAGCTCCTAGACAAAATGGCCTTATGAAACACACAAGATCTTGACCAACAGTGTAAAGCCTGTGGGTGTGGCAGGAACAGAAAGGAGTCACATGAGGAGAGAGACTAAAGTACCAGAGATGGAGAGAATTTTACCTTCTGGTCACAAATGTACAGTATTACTATAAACTCAAGGTCATCCTTGGTAACATACTGAGTTTCAGGCCATCCTGGGCTACAGAGTTAGACTCTGTTTCTAAACTAGCTGAAAAAGAGTCAAATGTAACAAAATGTTGTAATAGAGCTGCATATGATGAAGAGATAAGGTCCTAGCTCATGCGAAGAACTAGACCTAATCCATGCTCAAGTCATTTAGTCATGTTCAGATTGTTTATGTCTGTGCATTAAGAGCTATTTTACTACTTCCATTGTTAAATGAGCAAGAAGAAAAAAAAGCATTTCTATTCTGATTTTTGTGGTCTGGCAGAAACAAACACAAACACCCATGGGGCACTTGGAAATAATGAAATAAGACTGAACATAAACGGGAAGAATAGTGAAGAGCCAGGTTTGCAGGGGGCTGGCAAACTCTAGTTTCCTTAAAGGAAGCAACTGCTATTCCTAGCTTCTACCACTGGGGAGGGGCATAGTATAATCAGACCTTGTTTTTCACAACACAAGGACTTGATGTGAACTTCCCCAAGTTTTAAAATGCCTTGTCAAATAAGTACAACAAGCCCCGGATCTGCTTGAGGGCTGCTCACTGGCCAGCGTTGTTCTGTCCACCTGTCTCCTTTCTGATATAACACTACAGAAGGAGAAAATTTGGGAAATTCATTGGTAGCTTCAGTAATGACAGCAGGGACAGTGGTCCTTCAAAAACATGTCAAGAGATAGGGACAAGGTCAGGTTTTTATCATGAATGAGGAGTGGAATTATATCAATGTTTGAAACTAATTAAATTGTGAAGCAAAGAGTCAAGGGATATGAAAACATGGGATCTAGGATCTATCACATGGAGCAGGGTGTGTTGAAAAGATGATAAAGTCTTGTGCATTTGAATTTATGGATGATTAGTATTTTACTTTCTTTTCCTATTGCTGCAATAAAATACTTGGACAGAAGCAACTTTATGGAGAAAGGGTTTATTTGGGACACAATTCTGTTATAGTCTGTCATGAGGGAGAGCCAAGAAATCACAAACTTGATGCAGCTAGTCATATTGCATACACAATCAGATCAGAGGGTAATGAATTAATGTGTGCGTACTTGTGATTACTTTTCCTATTTTTATACAGTTCAATATCTTTTGCCTAGGGACTATTGCCACCCACAGTAGGCAGGTCCTTCCAACTCAATTAATGTAGTCAAGATAATCCTCCACAGATATGCCACAGGCCACTGCCATCTATAAAATCTCTCAATCTTGATGAGAATCAGGTGATTCGGTAGTGTGAAAAACTGACCTTTAAAACAATCACAGTGAGTCACAATGGATGAGGGACTGAATTGGAGAAGAGGTGATGACACATCAGCACTCTAAGGAAGCAGAGCATTACTGATGAGGTGGACTAGTAGAGTTTTGCTTCAACAGCATGAATGAGATTGATACAGAAAGAACAGGAATGAAAAGAAGAGGGTGCTGTGTGAAAGTTGTGGAGTTTCTCTACATACAAACTCATCACACATTAGGAACCATGATCCTAAGGAAAGTCTCATACTTCCCTCAGACTATTGCACAAGCATTCCCTGAAGTGATCAGAGATGGGCAACTCAAAGTGTCCCTTTCCCACCAGATGGAGACTAGGGTTATAGATGGCTGATATCGAGCTTCAAGCTCCCCAACCTTTACCATAATGATTCACAACAAAGATGCAGGTTTGCATTATGCCCACAATGGAATGGGCCATTGTACACAATTTAATTTATAGCTCGGTACATTTATTTTTTAATTTATTTTTGTTCATTCATTCATTTATCAGATATCCATGCAAGAAATGAGGAAAAAGCATTCAGACAAAAGGACCCCAAGACACACACACACACACACACACACACACACACACACACACGTATATATGTGTGTGTATATATATATACACACTTTGAACCAAGAGAGAAAGCCTGGGGAAGTAACAAGAGCAGAAAAGATAAAGTTCTATCTTTTTACCCTCTGGTACAACAGAGAAGAAGGAGAGACAAAGTGGAGGAGAAGGAAGTCTAGGAGAAGGAAGGGGTCATGAGAAGACCATAGAGTTGAAGCCCTTGAGATGAAGAGAATTTGTCTTCAGCTCAAGAAGAGCTATAACTGTTCTTACTTTGTTGCTGAAACTGACCAAGTGTGCTGCCTTCCCAGTGGTGCCGCCTCTGTTGAGCTGTACCAGTGGCTTTTGGCTAAGGTTGCTTAGACATAAATACCAAGCTCTGAAAAAGGAAACTTTCCCCCTAGGTTTGATGCTTTGGCTGGCAGAGCATTCTTTCTCCTCTTTGTATTCCTCCTAGTCAGAGCTGTGTAGTAGAAGTTTCTTTTCTGTTGGGAATGTCCCATGTCTTCACTATCCAATATGGTAACCATCACGGTGATTGAGCCATGAAATGGAGTGTAATTAATTTAAATTTGGATGATGCAATATGGCTTGTGGCTGCTTTATAGGAGGATAGCATCTGACTCAGGTCCTGGCACATTGCACTGTAGGTCCTCAGTGCAGGTACAATGAAGGAAACTTATTTCAATGCTTGAAATGGATGCTTCTTCTTAAAAGAGTAGGCTTTGTTATTATTAGTGTGTGTGATGCATGTGTATATAATTATGTGTGCATTTGAGTATACAGTTGGGAAAGCCAGAGGCAGATGTTGACATCAGCTGTTCTCTCACACTCTACTTAATTCTCTTGACCTGGGGTCTCTCACTGAAGATGGAGATAGGCTGGTAGCCAACAAGCCCAGTGATCCTCCTGTCTTTGTACCCTTGCCTTGTACTAGCATTGAGGTTACAGGTATATGTGAAGGCATGCCTAGATTTTTATAACTTTTTTTATGTGGTGACAGGTTATTTGAATTCAGATCTCCATCCTTATATAGAAAATACTTGTACTCACTCAGCCACACCCTCTTTTCCCTACTCCATTGTTTATGAGAGAGAAAAGGAAGGAGAGAGGAAGAAAGAGAAGAAGGGCAGGGAGAATCTCTAGGGTTTTGATGTTGGCAGCATTCTACCAGGTTTGAAGACAGGGTTTAGGTCCAGACAGACTCCCAGGCTGTGAGAACAAGTTTGCTTCCTAAGGCTGAGCAATTTGTATAACACTGGGAAGGAGAGAGTGGACTAGGTGATGACAGGATTTGCTGGTCTAATATCATTCCAATTCTTCTCCTCTTCTCTCCCTTTCCTGGCTTAAGTATTCAGACTTGTCAAATGCTGAAATGGGTGAGGGTTTTCAAAACTCAGTAGGCACTGCCCACTGTACCTGCCCTTGCCAAGAAGGCAGAGCACCCAACAAGCCCCAAACTCAGGCATCTTGGGATCTGTGGAGACAAATTCCATTGTCCGTCATCTGTATTCAAAACAGCAAACTCACTCTGTTTGGATTTTTGGGATGCCAGGTATATCTTCTGGATTGCCCAGTTTGAAGTCCTGGCAACAATGGATGAAACACTGAGTTGGTAAGTGAAGAAAACTTGAAAGATGACTTTCATCATAGATGATTATTTTTATTGTTTCACAAATCTGATCTTTTCATATTTGTAAAACCCATGTTCACATTTGGCCTGGCCTTCACTTTATTTACAGGAGTCACATAGAGACTCACAAAGGAGAAGAACGTCATCCAAGCCATCTAGCTTCTTTATTAATGGTAGAACCAGTGCTTGAGCCCAGGTCCCTCAAATTTACTGTCTCCCATCTTGTTACAGGGACTTTATAATGTTGGAAGTGGAGCTGTTTTAGTTGTATAGATTATTACTGGGCTCACCCTGCAGTTGGGCCCCATGGTCTCTCTCCTAGCCCCCGCAGAGGTTCTCTTGGTTCAGCAGATCTTTCCACTCTCCCTGCTTCCATTATAAGCTCCAAGAAGGGAAGGCTCATGGAAAAGCCTGGGAGCTCTCTTTTCTATAAGGTTGCAACTGTTCTCTTTTGTCCCGGGTCAGATTCCTCCAGAATCAGCTTCCTCTATGGCTGTCTACTGCCAGGAGCAACTCGATTTTCTGTGTCAATATCCTCTCAACAGGAAAGGTCATTTGTTGACAAATACTTTGTATACTCCTGTGAGCTCAAATAAGAATGCTGGGCTAGCCAGTGATGCTCAGGGTGATTCTGGGCTTTACACCAATAAACCCTAACATCAATAACACAGAATTGAGCAGCTCACAGGTGGAAAAGCTATCCTACAGGTCGATGTGGTGCTTACACAGAGGTTGCTGGGTAAGCACCACAAATCCCTCTACTTTAGGTCCCTCAGAGGGCATAGAGTTCTCCACACCCGCACAGGCAAGAGTATGAGCAGGATTTTGCATCACTTGTTTGTGATCTTGATGCCCAGTCCTACTAGCCATTGTGCTATGCCTTCTTGCTAGTCAATAGGACGAATTAATATGGAGGAGAGCTGTAAAGGGGTTTCCACTGCCCTCTGCTCAGCACTGCAGAGGTCGTAAGTAAATCTGAAAGGAAGAGATACTACAGAAGATGAGTTTCTCTAACCCCTGGCTCCCTAGGCCTCACCACTCAAAACTTTCCTTTACCCAGCTCATCTCTACATAGCCTCAGACTATTTCCATCTTCACTGCCTTGGATTGATTTTTAAAAGATATTCGGCTAAGATTCTGACATGAATTTTATGAGGTTTCTCTCCTGGTAAGTGTTTTTTGCAAAGCTCATTTTTATTCTGTCAATCTTCTAAGCGCAGCCTTCTAGCATAGAATCAACCTCCATGTTGTCAGAGCAGTGTAAATTAAGCATTTTGTAGGTGCCAGACATTGGCCTCAACACATCAGTTACTACCCTCACTGCAGTTGAGCCTGAATGCCTTTACCTATAGCAGCTGGGCTTGCTCTGTGACTACCCAGCTGCAAGGCCAGCTGACTTCAAGCCTCTGTGGAGGCTTATGCACCCTGGGGACAATGCTTTGCTTGAAGAAATGTGTTTGTTGACCAATACATGTCTTCTGGGCTCAGCCCACCCTACATGATGTAGCTCTAACCATACAATCTTTACCCATAAAACCTGTTTATCCACTGCTGTTTTCTGGATAGGTTTCCAGGGTCTTCCCACATTGGAATTACATGTGAATTCAGTGAGCAATACTAGCTCTTAAAATTCCCTTATAAAGTAGAAAATAGGGGTATTCTACATTTTTAGCAGGCAGAAATGCAATGGGAACTTCTTTCTTTTTTCAAGAATAGAGTGTAGGATGCATTTAAACCTCACTTGAAGTTCTTTGGCCAAGTAGTTTTTTGTAACCCTATACGTTGTCACATCTGTATGTGATCATTTTAGAGAGATGGCGCTATGGGTTGTGTCTGAGTGTTTATGTATGAAAATGGTGTAATATGTGATAGAGTTAATGGCTGTGAGATGGGATAATGAACTGGAGGGTAAGCCCCATAAGCCACTACACTGGCAGAGAGTGCCTGACATTTCTGGAGTAGATAGCATTTAGATGGCCAGAGAAAAGGTAATTGGGACACTCTGTACTTAGCTTCAGAAACTGGCTCATTGATTATGGGTTCCCCATTACATGGCACATGGTCATTGTCCTTCTCTTTATGTCCCTTAGTTGCTGCTATCTTAGCTCCTCAAGTATAAAAGGGGGTGATGAGCAATACATCTCAGGGATAATGTACAGAAAGCAGGAAGCATTCCCAGTGTGGATTGGGTGGTTAGCAAGTGTTTAAGATGGTAGGTATTGAATTTGTAACTTTGCAAAGACCATGCTGACTGAAAGATAGGGGTCAATATAACAAATGGGACAGACAGAAGCAGCAGTCGTGTGGAGGCTTCCCTGTGACCTGCCGTGGATGGTGAGCAAGCGAGGCAAAGAAGGCAAGGGTTTGAAATCTGGAAGAAGCAATAGGAATACAGAAAGTGTAACTTCAGTATATAGTGAAGAGAATCATGCCTTGGTGAAGAGTATTATGAAAACCACAGTAGGCAGTGGCCTTGAGAAACCAAGTGAAGGCTGGGCTCTAATTGCTATGCTGCCTGGATTAGACATTTCTGAGTTATAAGCACTGTCACACGTGGCCCACATGTTCAGACAGCATGAATGACAGTCCCAGAATCTGCAGCAAGAGCATGGTGTACAATATTTTCCAAAAATAGTTGGAACCAGGTGTTAGGAGCCATAGAAATGTCCTCCCATATTGATCTATCTTTATGTTTCTTGGAAACTGACTTAAGGAAGGAGTTTGATCTTATACAAGGTCCCTGTGACACTGTAAAAGCAAGGACGTTTGAAATAACCCAAGTCACCAACAGTAATAGAAGCTGTAGATGAGCTACATCTGTCTCCACTGCTGGATGTTGACACTTTGGGCGTCTTCAAGGTAGTGCATTCATGGATGTAGTGTTATGTGGTTGCTGATACTGCATTTCCAAAAAGTACAAAGTAGGAAAAACTGTGCTTAGGAGGAAAAACAAAAACCAAGATGCACAATAGAATATTTTGTGAATCATCCAGCCATGCCTATACACAGAAAATCTACACATGGAGAACACATGAAATGCTAACACCAGCCAGTTAAAGGTAGTGAGACTTTCAGTAATGCATAGTTTTCTTTCTTCTCTGTATTTCTGTTTTCTATGCTATTTATAGTGAGAAGGAATTACATTTATAAAGGTAAACAGACCCTCTGAAGTGTTGACTTCTACTTTTCCAGAGATACTTTCTCCTGAGTTATGGAGAAGGAAATATCTGACTGATGTCATATTTATAAGGCCAGGAAATATGAAAATATTTTCACCCAAAGTTGTTTCTTTTCTTATACTCCCTCCTTCTGGACATTTTTATTGAGCCATTGGTTAACTCATACTACCCAGGCTCAGAGAAGTGAATGGAATGGCTGACTGGGCCTCAAGTCATGAGAATTTGAGAAACTGCCCAAACTGCACTTTAAAGGGACCAGAAACCTGTTTACAAAGAGCATGTTTTTATCAGGGTGCCATGGTAGATATCTAGAATTAAAACCTTTTCTTATAAGGAGTAGACACTCTGTTCTTTTACTTATCATCAGGTCCATTCATCATCAGTCTGTCTATCCACTCATTTACTTATCCATTCATCCTTCCGTCTATCTACCGACCTACTCATCCATGCATACATCCATCCAGTTTTCCATAAACTCCCTCGTCCATATATGCATCACCTGTATTCTATCCATCCATCCATCTGCCCATCCACATATCTATCTTTTGTCCTCTCATTGTGAATAAGTGCTGGGTTCAAAGATATGACTTCCAAACCCTCTGGGTGCTTATCAGAAAGGATTCTTGAAGGAGTTGGGTGAGATAAGGAGCACGAAGGATTTCCTATTGAAGGTACATCTTGAGGAAAGGCTTGTGGTGATAAACAAGACTATCAGTCAATAGTCAAGCAATTGGTTTGACCCTCGGGTCACATCATGAGATGCTGAGCTAGGCTGAGGAAAGAAAAAGATCAAAAAGACTCCAAGAACAATCTAGAAAAGTACAGCCAGGACTGAAAAATAAAAACAGTAGATAGACCACCAACTTCTGATCCCTTAACATAAGGATTAATCCATCATCCCCGTGTGGTGTGAGAAGATTAGAATCAGATCCCGTGAGGTGAGGAATGGGATACTTTCACATCCAGGGAAGAGTAAGTATGTTGAAGGGCAGAAACAGTCTATATTCTAACATAAAATACTTTGTTGGCCAGCGTTCCTGGACCTCTGCCCTGAGACCTGGAGCAATCACTCTGAGTAGTCTTGGGTGATGTTCAACCTCACCACAGGTACCTGAACATCAGAGTCAACAGACCATGAACTAAGAATCTTATTTTAAGATTTTTTTTTATAGTTGGAGGTGGTTTAGAAGTTGTCATGGGAACAGAAGCAACTTAACATAAGCAGCTGTCAACAATAAACTTTAGTTGTGTGTTGTTACAGTAAGTAAGCAGAGGAAGGAAACATAGCCTGAGACTGTTCTGCTCCATTCTCCCCTCTCCCTTTCCTTGTTACTTCACTTCTTCTTCATCTGTGAAAATGTTTACAGATTATTATGATTGCTTATTAAAGGACCAGGTGAGAAGAATTGGATATGACCAGTATGGCATTATAGAAGAGAGTACGGAATTATGAGACATAGAGACAGTACACATAAGTACTAATTCGTGGCTTCCTGGATAGGTTGAAGTCCACAAAGTTCATATCATAGGCATATGTGAATTTTGAGGCACACAGTATATTCATTAACACCATTCATCCTTCTTTTGCTGCTGTAAGAGATGAAGCTCTGTGTAGGGAAGGGTCTGTTCTGGAGCCTAGAGGAATCCAGGTCTCCTAGCCCTACTGTCTTTTCCATTTCATCCCACAGGAGGAAGCTCGTCCAAATCCATCGTTGTCCCTCACATTAACAGATCTCCTGTTTTGCTGCTCCAATGGCAGTCTTCATCATGTGCACCTGTAAGGCCTCAGGGACAAAGCAGAGAGGCAGCCAGCCAGTGTGTGGTGTGGCTCTGCCTACTCCAAGGTTCCCACGAGTTGCAAGCAACAATCCTAGAACAGCGGGAGTGAGGCCAGGGAACATGCTGTCCTCATTCTTGATGTTTTTTTTTTTCTTTCTTTTTTTTTTAATTTAACTAGGACAGTGGATGCAGAATTGTCTCTGGGAAGCCTCTGGCTTTGCTTTCCAAATAGCAAAACTGAAAGTGGACCAAAATTGTGGGAGAAATGGAAAGACCTCGTAGGTAAAGGCAGCAGCTGGGACTCCAAAGCCACCTAGCTCTCTGGACAGTTGTGAGAGGCTGAGATGTCACCATCTTGCTTAATTCCACTCAAATGGTTATGATGCTTTCAATATGCTTATCCACACTGTGATGACTTAAGGATGGGAAGAATTTAACTTACTACACAGGACCAGAAAGATACCTCAGGGATAAGAGTACTACTGCTCTTTCAGAAGGCCTTGGTTTGTTTCACAACACCCATGTAGTAATTCCCAACTGCCTGTAACTCCAGTCCAGGGAATCCACTTCCTTCTTTTGACCTCCAAGGCCACAAGGCACATATCCAGTACAGTGACATACATACAAACCAAACACTCAGACAAGCAAAATGAAAGTGAAACTGAAGAAAATAATTTAATATAATATATGGGACATACATTATATTATGGGACACAGTAGGTACTCAATAGGTGGCAGCATAGTAAATGGTTAGCCCCTAATGCACATGTGCAACACTAATTGGACTCAGTAGGATCTCTGTCTCTGTCTGTCTCTGTCTGTCTGTCTGTCTGTCTGTCTGTCTGTCTGTCTGTCTCTGTCTCTGTCTCTGTCTGTCTCTCTCTCTCTCTCTCTCTCTCTCTCTCTCTCTCTCTCTCTCTCTCTCCCATGTGAGTGTGCACACAGGTAGGTATGTGTGGGTGTTGAAAGCCATGGATTATATACATATAGTTAGAAGGGATGATCCAGGGGTAATTGGAGGAGACAAGGGGATAGATATGATCAATATAAATTGTATGTATTTATGCATTAAATATATACATGTATGAAAATTTCTATGAATACATTTTAAACTGACTTACTATTTAAGAGTTATGCTCAGTCCTTATATTAAATTGTGTTTACTCTATTTAAACAAGGAAGTAGATTTTACCCTAGTGTCTTTCCTTAGAGACATGGATACTGGTGATAATGTACAGGTAAGAAAAGAATGAGTTAGCTTAGGTGGCAGAATGGAGACTCAGATTGTCTGCACTCATTTGTTTATGGATTCAAGCATGCATTCACCTAGCAAATATGGTCATGCTGTGTTTAGAGGTAAGAAATAAATAGAATAGACCCCATTCTCCAGAACTGCATAGTTTTATGTAATAGAAGAGAAAGCACAATGAAATGTATTACCATAAAATAGAAATATAGAAATCAAATAAGAGGACAACCTGGAGAGGGAAATGTGTGAATTGCCTATGCCCTTGGGTAATGGCTGGATATCACTGAAGGGTTCCTGGAACCAGGCTGATGTCCGAGCATGATGTTGGAAGTTATGGAGACCATTTCAAATGGAAAATGTTCAGAAGTATGTCCCAGACTGACGGAATGGCATTCAGAACTAAGACATAGAGTCAAGAAGTGGTACCATAGTGTCAGAGAAACCAAATAGCATGTTGTTGCCTGCCCATAAACTAGTGTAAAGGTGGCTTCGGAAAGGAGGCTGGAAGAATCCCCACAGCTCAGACTGGGGTCCTGGGTCACCAAGATCAAGAACCTCTGCAGTGTATGGATACTGCATTCTCTATGGGGAAATGACATTATCTGAGGCCGTGATTTCCCCAAAATTCTCACTCAGATGGTTCTGAGCTGGCCAAGCATTTATAGAAGTGCGTGTTGGCTTTCTGTATATGCCGTTTAATGTCTGAAGGCCTCCCCTGTGTGGGAATCACAAGTTGACGTACCAGTCGGATCGCCCTCTCTTTGACATTTAAATAAAAGGTAGAACCAGCTCATATGTTCTGCATATGCTTGGAGATTCACTGAGCTATTTTTTTACTCTCACTAACTCCCCACCACTCATTGAATATTGGGAAATGAGGGAGTCAGACAGATGTTTCTCTGTGCACCTGGCTCTGAGTTTCTGCTCTGATGAATCCTGCAGCACCTGCTTCACCCATTCAGTCTCCTGCTCTGTGGTCTTCCTAAGCCCTGGCCTTGATTGCTCTACAAATCTCCATTATGAGACTTATACTATCTACTTGTGGAGGCTGAAAGTTCATTGACGTAAGAAAATATCTTACAGAACAAGAAGGAAGGGCTGACTCGGCTCAGTTTCAGACATTTTCTGTCATTATGGTGGGGAAGATAGAACAAAACAGAGGAGCGCACATGTTATGGTAGCAGAGAGAGAGAGAGAGAGAGAGAGAGAGAGAGAGAGAGAGAGAGAGAGAGAGAGAGAGAGAGGCAGGCAGGTAGACAGACAGACAGGCAGATTGATAATGTAGGCTGATGTTTTCCTTTTTTTAAAAAAACAACAACCACAAGAAAACATTGATTCATCCAGTTCCCCAGCCTATGGGATAGTGCCAGACATATTCTGGGTGAATTGCTTCCCTTCAATTACTCTTCCCTGGAAGTACCTTTCCATGGGCATGCTTCCCAGGCATTCCTTATGCAGTAACATTGAGAACCAGGATGAACCATCATGGTGGAATATTAGTAGACTTAGGAGAAATGTGCCACGAACTAGACAGTAGTCCACTAAACACAGACATTACTTGTCTCTTTTATTTGATTAATACAGCTCTAAATTTCCAGTGTCCAAAATCTTCATGTGAGCCCCTTTTCCCTGTACCTATCATCTGTCTCACTACTGCATCCTTCTTTGTTTACTATCACTACTATCACATCATTCCCTCAAGCAATTCCCAAGTCATTGTCAGGATCACAGGCTGGGACAAAGAAAAGACAGACATAAAAAAAGGCAGATTCCCTTGTTGTTGTTTCTGTTTTTCCATCTGTGATACAGATGTAACTTTAGCATTGATCACATAGTAGGGGCAGGTGAGTAGTGATATTAGGAGAGCGTCTGCCAGTCTTCACAGATCGACGCCAGCATGCCAGCATGCCAGCATGCCAGCATGGTGAGGACTGTCTGTTCATCCCACTCTCCATGATGCCCTTTGTCCCATTGTCCGAATAACATAGGTCTTAAAGAACAGGTCCTGTTTACTCCTTTACAGATGTGGATGATGCTTCTGGTGAGTAGCATATCCTGAATGTATGCTTAGATTGTATAATAGGAGATGGTGTATTCTGGAAATTCAGGTAGGTGAGTTTGGATCCAGTGGAAATAACATCGGAGGTGCTATATTGTGTGATAAGGAAACAAGACGAACTACTTAAGAGCCCTGCTGACATGGTGGCTTTGTGCGATATTTTTGTTTTTGTCCTGTAGGATCTAGAATTCTTCCATGAAATAACACTGGGGTAGCTTCCTTGAGACACCTCTCTCTCTCCCTCTCTCTCTCTCTCTCTCTCTCTCTCTCTCTCTCTTTCTCTCTCTCTCTCTCTCTCTCTCTCTCTCTCTCGTGTGTGTATGTGTGTGTGTGTGTGTGTGTGTGTGTGTGTGTGTGTGTGAGTAGGGAGACAGAATCAGATGGAAGCATGAAGCCTAATATGGCCTTAGAAACAAAGGCAGACAGAGGAGGTGTACTTCAGGGATGTATTTGCTATCAGGATATAGTGTTGAGAAGCATATAGGTTTTAGAATAAGCCTAAGAGTTCTACAAGGTTCTTAGTGGCATGCCAAGTTTTTGCAGAGTGAAATAGCATGACAAAGCTAGGATTAACCAGGGCAGGGTAATATGGTGGCAGGCTCTGAAAGGGACTGGGAACATGGCTTGAGAAATAACACGTATATTAGCCACTAGGAATTCCAGTGACTGACCAACTCCCAAAATGACATCTTTTGACATGAGAGAATGTACTTCCAGACAACTAACTGCATTCTTGGTGACCTCAGCCCTCAACAGTGTTGCCACTTGAGCTATGGAGTTAAGTCACCTTGGAATCTTCAAAAACAAAACAAAACAAAACAAAACAAAACAAAACCATGAAGACCAGAGCCCCCATTGAATCACTGGGATCTGAAATCTTTGTGGATGCATTTCATAATCTATTGTCTTGTATTTGGTTTGGTATGGTTTGGTTTGGGTTGGGTTTGGGTTTGGTTGTTTTGAGATAGGATCCTTCATTTTGTTGCTTAGCCTGGTGTCAAATTCACAACTATCCTGCTGAATCTGTCTGCCTCAAAGAGCTGGGATTACAGACATGAGTCGTCAGTTCTGCTCACTCCTACCATCAGCTGTCCAGTAGGACTCCAGGCACACAGTGATAAAGCCACTAATGAAACTTGTGGTAAAGGAGAAAGGCATCAACAGTGTATGTGACAGAGGGCCTCCACAGGTCAAGTAAGCAGAGAGCATGGGTGGCAGAGAGGGCCCACAGGCTGTGAATGTTGACAAGCTGCATCAGGCACCAGTGCTTATTCATTTTCTGTTACAAATAACAACAACTTAAGATTCCTTATCATGTCTTCCCTCTTCTGCTTAGTGACTGTAACTCCAGAGACTCTAGATCTGAGCAGGGGGCTATTAGTATGTGCTGGGTGACCTTGCAGACCTGCAAGCTCTGGCTGCTTCGCAGGGTAGTGTTAGATGATCATATTTGTTCTCACAAATAGGTGGAGGTAAAAATGTTGGCAGGATTTCCTTGATTACAAGTTGGGGAATTGTAAAAGCAGAAGCGACTTGGCTGGGGCCAGGAGGGAGCTGGATAATCTGGATTTGGGTGGCATTGTGACATCAGGCAAACCTTATAACCTCCCTGAGCTTAGCCGCCTCATTAGTAGAACAGCAGCTAGGTTGCACTCGTCTCACCGGACAAGGCCAGTGTTGAGATGGAAAGGTAAGAAGTACCGATCACCTGTGTGGTCTCAAGTACTCCTGTACCTCCATTTAACAGATGAGCAAACACGGGTGTGAAAGTGCAGCAACTTGTGTGTAGTCAAGGGTTTTATAAGTGTGATGCAGCAGATCTAATGATGTCCCTTGGACCCCAGAGCATAGCCTTAATCATGTGGTAAAATATGTTAAAAAAAAAAAAAAGAAAAAAAAAGCTTTGCAAACTGACATCTACAGAAATCAAACTATGCATGCATGCGTGTGTGTGTGTGTGTGTGTGTGTGTGTGTGTGTGTGTTTGTATCTCTCTGTGTGTATACATACACATATGTACTATTAAAGTATACCTTCAGAATTGATTAGCTTTATTGAAATCAACTCCATGGGCTCATTAGAAATCAGATTTTTTTATTTTTGTTTTTGTTTTTTATTTTTATTTCATGCACTGTAGTTCAAGAAGGCAGTTAAGTTTGCCTGCAGCTGAGCACCATTGGTGTTAGAGGGCTCAAAGAACCAGTCTCTGGGAACCAAGAAAGTAAAGCATAAGTCAAGGAAAGTGGTCTAAGTAAACTATTCATTTTGCTAAAGGTCCTCTGCCACAAAGCCCTGAGCAGTCTTCAGGCCCCATGTCCCCACACATACTGAGATAAATCCACCCTGACAGGCCAGACTATTAGAGCAATGGAAAGCCCATTACATCATGCTGTGTCAATGATCCAAGGATTATAGATGGGCATGAAAGGAAGCCAGAATCCAGTGGGACTTGAAGCTATCATCTGTCACCTCCAGCAAAGCGGCTGCTTCCTGGTGGGAACTCAGGGGCTCTTTTTATTAGAGGCCATCAAACTAGGGTCAGCCCACCCTCGGAGTCTCCAGCATCCTGGGCAGCCTATCTCGGATGGATGAGAAGATCACCTTTTGCTGTCTGCTGTGATGCTGGGAGTGTTTAAGGTGCTTCCAGATACTGATTGATGGCTTTACCCGACTCACTAGGAAGTACTGAGTCTGCCAGGTGCTGGATGCTAGGTGAATGATATTGTGATTACTGCTACCTGAGAGGTACACAGCCTGGAAAGAAATGAGGCGCATCACCTCCCAGCTTCCAGTGCCTCCGTGGATAGAGCAAGGCTGCCTCCTGTTTACATTGCGTTCAGGGATATCCGAAGGCTCCCCACGAAGGGAAGGCAGTGGCTGTGATTTCATTCATTTCAGCCTCTTAGGATTGAGAAGCAAAACGTCTGCACAACACAGTGTCAGGAAAACAGTTCTGCCCAGGTTCAAACTTTATTGTGTGAGATTTGTGGATGTCAGTTTAGTAAGCAAGCCAAATTCTGTGTGATTCAGTTCCATCCAGCACATAGAACTGTGCTTTGATGGGGAGACTTCAGCATCTATAATACTTCCTAGTGCTGGACAAGGCAGAGAAATAGTGCCACCATGGTGCCCGCCCCTCCCCAGATATACTCTCCCTGGACTTCTGGTTCTAGATCTCTTAGCAGGCCTTACTCTGCCAACTTCTCCAGAACCCTCATGTAGAGTCATGGTTCAGTCTCTTTGTGATTTGGCCTCCCGGTCATTAATGTTCAATACAGTTGCTCTCAGTCCCTTGGCAGCTTCCTGTTCCTAATGGGCATTTTACCAAACCAAGGTATTCCTCCAAGGTCCAGAGATCTAAGTGTCATTAAATATTAGAAAGCTTGGGTTCCTTCGTCTGCAAATTCAAACAGAAGTGAGGCCATTCCTGTGTCTAACACAGTGTCTCACAGGTTTGACAGGAAGCATTTTTTTTCAGTGACTAATAATATGCTGTACCTACACTCTGACATTGAGTATACATAATTAGAGAAGGTAATGGTTTACAGAAATCCACCCAGCTGGTCTCCAGCAGCTCATGCCTTCAGATTGTATGATACTATGACACTTGAAGTCTTGTTCTGGGGTGGATGGGGTACCAAAACCTTCCCAGGATCCTGGAGGATTCTCACTGTGACCCACGGTCCAGAGAACTCCAGCTTTCCTTAACTTACCAGTGAGGAATAAGGGCTCTGGACAATCAGCAATTCACCCCAAGTCACAGAGCCAAGCATGTGATAAAGGTGGGGCTCTAAGTCTGCCTTGTTTCCTCTCTCTTTCCTAACAGTCACACTATGAGATGAGACAGGGGTTGTCATCATCAGGCTCATCAGAAGAAAGGTAGGGATCACTCAAGGGACACAGACTAGATGAGCATGTGGATATAATCTGTTAGGACAGGATGATACTGACATACTTTGTGCCTGATTGTGCCACTGAAATGGTGGAGTTTGGATAGAAGCAACCTCCTTAATCATGGTACCTCCTCTGGGGATAAATGGAAGTCTAAAGGCTAACATTATGCTCACAGAAAGAAAGCAAAGAAACCAACAGCAGCCCACACATTAAAAAATCAAAGGGGCCACCTTGTTCAGGGGTCATTGTTAGTTTATAGAAATCCTGAAAAAGTTTGCCAAAATTATAGACTTTCCACAAATGTTCATTGAGCTACAGTCAGTCTATTTTAAGACAGTTCTCCCACTGCCTCCAGAAGATTGAAAGGCGGTCGGAAGCATGAATCACAGACCTCTGGCTTCCAATCCAGAGAGGAGCTACTGGAAGTTTGTAATTCAATTTCTGCCTGAAATGAAGCTTAATAATACATGGAGCAGTCTCGTTTTCCTCTTATTAAAGTGAAGGATATAACTTCAGGGAGAAATTAGCTAATTGAATAGGAATATTTCAGATAGAGGAAAAATAAAGGATACAGATTGCCCTTGGAGGGTGAAAATAAAAATGGGACATGGACAATGTTATTTTCTGACTTGAAGAAATGTAGGAACTCCTGGAGAGACTACTTATGTTATTACATATTACATATTACAACTCAAAAGATCCCCCAAATAAGAGAGCTGTGGAATACTCCAGCATTTCTTTATAGTGGATATTTGACAGTTAAAACCAGGGTTGGGTTAGAGAAGAGTTCTCACGTCACACGGCTGAGGGAGCTGAGCTGTGACTTGGGGCAGCTGAGAAAACAGGAAGTTTATGCTCCCTGGGTTCAATGTGTTGAATATTCCCCAGGAATCTCCATCTCTATCAGGGATCCTTCTTGTACTTCCCTGAAGGCCACGAGACCTTCCCTCTTC
The DNA here is from genome assembly GCF_008632895.1 of Mastomys coucha. Taxonomy (NCBI): domain Eukaryota; kingdom Metazoa; phylum Chordata; class Mammalia; order Rodentia; family Muridae; genus Mastomys; species Mastomys coucha. Next base: position 104,141,921 of record NW_022196913.1, on the reverse strand, counting down.
TGTTCTCAAAGCGTCCTTGGACACTTGGACACCCTGCAGCCTTATGCATGCCCTACCATTCCAGGCAGGCATTTTTCTAATCTATCTCCGGTCTAAGCCGCTCTCAGCTCTGTTGCCCTGTCCTCTTGGCTCTATGTAATTTCAGCTTACTGTGATAGGTTTCTTCCAGAAACCTGGTCATTACAGTCAATTTCTCGTCTCTCCAGCTGCTCCAAACCAACCCACCTAAAATACCAATGAGTCAGCTGATTCCCCAGATCCTAACCTGTCCATGTCACCTGTCTGCTTAGAGTCATTCTTCAGCTAGATGTCCGTCATATATATTTTTTCCCCAAAACATCAAAGAACCATTGTTACAACTCAAGATATTACTTTGGTGTTCTTGGTTACCTTGTGATACAAGTGACAGGTTCTGTACTCTTCTGGTTTATTATTATTGGCATTGAGTAACTGTCATTTTCTTTTAGGACAAGATTCCTCTTGCTGTTTTCCTAAACTTTCTGTTATTGTCTCAGAGATTTAATTTAAATTCAATCCATTAAACCAAATCTCCACTAAAGTGTCTAGGTTTGGAAGGAAGTTAAATTAACATAAAATTAACTGGGAACTGATAAAACTCTTGAGCCACTTCTTCAGGGTGGTGTTTTCCTTGGGTCTGTCTTCACACAAATCTAATCCTGATGTCATGACTTTCTTTCCCTCTTTATGCAGTTGTCGCACTTGTAGTCAAAGTGGTCTTACTGATTTAAGTGGAGTTATTCCTCTTTTGATTTAAACTTTTGTAATGTCATAAGGGAAATACCACACCATGGAGTGTCTGTTTAATGTTGGATGCAGCCCCCTGGCAACCTCTCTTTACTAATTCTGATGTTTAGGTTTGGTCCGTTGTTGTTTGTTGGTTCTGTTTTGATGTGGTCACTTGGATGTTTGCCACATGTGTCTCAAAAGTCAACACACAGGTGCTCTGCTTTCTGCTCTGGAATCTTAGGGCACCTCTTCCTCTCTTTCTTAATTAGCTGTGTCATCAAATATTCCCCCTATTATGTTACTGGGGAGATTCAGCTGAGATCTCAGGGAGGGTGGAAACTGGTATCTGAGCCACTTGACTATTCAGTAAGTGTTGCTTCCGCTAAGGGAGACATTTGGGTTGCTGAATCCAATGGCACATTTATGTCCAAGTTTATAAAAACTGAAATCCTGTTTCTGGTTCTAATTCTCCTGGTTATGGCTTTTAAAAGGATGATATTAAGTTACTGTGATGATAATGTGGGTCTTTGTGTTCTTCAAGAACATTAATTGGATCCTGTCTCATGGCTCACAAGACATTCTCTAATATCAACAAAATTACCTAACCTCAGATTACTGTTTCTTTATTTTTTTTCCAAGAGTGGAAAATGACTTTGATCAAATGCTTTATTGATACAAACAATTAATTGCCTTGGTGCATTTAGGCCCTTGTGGCTCCTGAGAACATTGCTTAAGTCATTGTGAGTTCATCTTTCAAAATGTCCCTTATAGAACTTTCTAGGGAGATAGAAATATTCAATGTTTTTTCTTGTTTATTTATTTGTTCTTGTATTTCATATTCCATATTCCATCCCTACCACTGTTTCCTCTCCCTCCTCAGCTCCCAGCCATACCCTTCTTCCCTTCTCCCCAGATCCACCCCTCCTCTGTTTCCCTTTAGATAAAGTCAAGCCTCCCAGAGATATCAATCTTAAACATGGCATATAAAGTCTCAGTAAGACCAGTCACATTAAGGTTGGATGAGGCAACCCAGCAGGAGGAAAAGGGTCCCAATCGCAGGCAAGAGAATGAAAAATAGTTCCTGCTTCCACTGTCAGTAGTCCCATCAAAGTACCAAGTTACATAACCATGCATATATGCAGAGGATGATCTAGGTCAGACTCATATGGGCTTCCTGATTGCCCCTTTATCTCTGTGAGCCCTTATGAGGCCAGGCTAGTTGCTTCTGTGGATTATTTTCTTATGGTTTCCTTGACCCCTCTGGCTCATACAATCCTTTGTCCCCATCTTTGGCAGAATTCTCAGAGCTCCACGTTTGGCTGTGGTTCTTTTCATCTGCTCCCATCACACTCTTTGACAATGGTTATGCGAGTCTCCACTCTATGAGTATACCAGAGTGTCATTAGAAATCATTTCAGTGACTTTCTGTTCATGCTTTGTTCTACCTTAGATCTCTGGGCTATGTGGGTGGTTATTATAGAAGTGTAGTTGCCCCTGTGTCAACCTATTCTCCCAAATACTGGTTTTGGAAACAATTCCCAGTGTTATAATCTCTGAAAGCAAGGAATGACCTTTCTTGCTAGAAACTATCAAGGCTTCCTGACTTATAGATACATTCTTCCTAATCTCTGCCCTATCTTCATGCAGATGTTCTCAATGAGTCTTCTAAGAACCCTGATGGATTGGTTTGATGTCCACCCTCCTTTAATGTAACTCCTTGGTTAAATACCTATGTTTGGGGGTAAGGGCTCTTGAAAGGTGTCTAGGCTGCACTCTTCTGAACACTGGGATGCTGCTATCGCATGGGCTTAAGGAAACAGACAGCTTACTTGTCTTAATGTTTTCTGCCCTGCCAGGGTGCAGCCAGAAGAGCTTTCACCAGATCTCTTCACCTGAGCTTGAGCTCAGAACTGGAGGAATTCTGACCTTCATAGGTTACCCAGTTAAATAGACTGACCAGAGAAATCTGTGAAATATCACAGAATTGTGCATCTATGTGCAATTATTCTTTCCAGAAGTAAAACTATCACTCATAATTCAGATCAGGTTCTTGGGGATGGACATTTGTATTCATCTACGTAATGATAATTTTGCCTTTTCTCTTGCTTGGCTCCCTTTTTTTTTTGTGAGTTATCTTCTTGTGACTTTATTTCTGGTGCATAGCAACAAGGTTCTCCTATATCCAGTTGTAAAATCATAATGTTCTTTCCACTTAGCATGTTCCATTAGTAGGTTCCACCATCGCTATTTGATTGTCTCAATTTATCTAAGAAAAGTATTTTTCTTGGTCAGAACTAGCCAATAAACAGAGTTATGTGGCTTCTCCCTGGCTTCATACACCACCAGCTCCTTCTAGATGAGCAGGTGTAATATTGGTGTGCACAGTACCTAATCCAGGTCCCAGGGCTTTGGTCCTTGTAGTGGTCTTGATGAATTGTGGTGGGAGCTACTGTTGCTACATAATCATGAGTCCATCCGTTTGCAGTGAGAGAACAAAGTAGCCCAAGATATGAAGATGGAACCCTTATGTTCCTTGTGTTTCCTTCCCTGTTGGAATGTTTTTCTGTGACTGATATATCCCTGATGATTCAGCATGTTATGATGGATCTCTGATTTTATGCTTCGGCTGAACTCTTTTTTACTTTTGTTTTGGGGGATATGCTAAGATGAGAAGTGATTAAAGCCGCTATCTGCTGATTCATACCATAATTCTCAATTATTTCCCCGGGTGCAGCTCATTTAACTTTAAGCAAATAATAATTCACAATTACTGAATGTTTCCACGTGCCAGACATCGCCCTAAGCACATCACATGTGTGAATTTACCAAGCAGGGCTAACAAAATTTCTTTCCTAATCCAGTCACTAATTGGCTTATCACTTCTGATTTTCAGTGTGGTTATGAGTTCGGAAATTTTGACTTTTACTTGTAACCTCACTGGTATATTAATCAAGTATAGGACAAGCTTAGACAGAGTTGGGTAGCTAGACATCACTTTAACACTTTAGATTCCTTAAAGAAATGCATGTACATGTGTGTGTGTGTGTATGTAAGTATGTATGTGTTTATATTATTATATATGTGTATATATATGTATGTGTGTATGTGTATATATGTGTGTATGCATGTATGTATGTATGTATATATGTATGTATCTAAGTATGCATGTGCTTATGTATATGTATTTCAGTTCTGTTTGCTTACTTTTATAACAAACTCATTGCCGATAACAAACTCTTATTTCTCAGTCCTCAGATTCTTTATTTGTATCTGCTTCCCAGCATATCTGTGCAACAGAAATAAGTCATATGTGTTACATGCTCAGAAAACTCTGCCATAGGACAGATCTCTCAGAAAGGCTTGCTGAATAACTGGATAGCTCCAACCTAATTTAGCAGGCTGACTGTCCTGTTAAAGATAGGCATTTGTGACTCTGATATAGTTGGTTCTTGGTGAACCTTATTTCCAGTGTTCCCCTATTTTTTTCTAGCTAAAACTTTAATTTGCCATGTAGATATCCCCCTAAGAAGTTGATTCCAATAGTTTGGAGAGGTAGTTTTACTCTGAACACTTTTTAAACAGAATCCACTCAGCCAATGTATTTCTGACTCATATCAAGAGTTCCAGAAACAGAAGGCTACTCAGGCAGTAGGTTGGGGCTCTGTGGCCAGTTCTGCTAGCTCTTTATAGGGGTTCCCTTTATGTGGCCCTAAAGAAGAGCCGCATTCCTACCAGTGCAATCTGCCATGGACAGAACTGATGGGGACACTCGATGGTCATGAATAGCAGTCTGAGGCTTACAGGAGAGAGAGAGTGTGCTCTTTTTTTTTTTTAGGTAAAATGGAGACAAGCCTGAGGCTGCACAGTTAATCAGACAGACAAGCAGCCAAAATTGCAATGAGCAGCCACCATTCAGTGATACAGAAGTGGGAACAGGTCTGGATGAGGATATAAAGTGTGCATGGCTGTCTTGGTGAGTCTGTGGCTCTGAGCAGGGCCCAACTCTGTGTGTTGCTCTGTCTTCTGTGCAATACCAGAGACAAAGAAATGTACTGCCTTCAGTTTAAAATGGTTTTCACTTCATAACATTATGAGTCTAGCACATTTATTCTCGAGGTAATTCCTTTATGTGAGGGGGTCTGGCTTTCCTGTTAAATGGTATGGTATAAATTTCCCTTTGCTCATGCTATGATTAGGTTTATGTGGAAGGGAGATTCATTTAAGATACATTTATAACGTAATTGATAGTAGTGGTACTTTCTAGACAAAGCACAAATGAAGGCAGGGGAGTCTGACCAGCCGTTGTTGGGAACTGAGTCTGAGGGTTAGCCTTTTACCTTCTCTCCCTGTGAGACAATTAGATTCAACTCCCCAGAATACAGATATGTTTCAGTAGGATGCACACTTGTGCTGCACCCTTATGCTTCTTCAAACCGTTTTGTGTTTGCAAAACCTATGTGCAGTCCACAGTTCCTTCTTTTGGCTGCAACCTGTGCAGCCTTTGCTACTTGTGCTGCAGCTCGCTGTCAATGACTCTGGGCATTTGTTTGCTTTTTTGAAGTATACCTTTCAACCAGGCCCCTATGTTCAGGGTGCCCAACCTAGAGGAGATCTGACCCATTCCTTGCCTCGATCGCCTTTTCAGGTGTGCATCTTGTTCCATGAATGAGGCCTTGGGAAGTCTATCTGTCAAGTCATCTAGCAGGAGATTCACCCAATAAAGTATTTACCTAGCAAATGAGAGGTGGATGAATGGAATGAATGGATGAATAGAGACAGTAGGGATAATTAGCAACCCAGACTCTGAAGTCCTGTAGACCTGATCTAGGATCCTGGTCCTTCTTCTTGGCAACTGTGGGATCAAGGGTGATTAATATGAACTCACTGAGCTTCAGTGTGCCTGTAAATTGGAGATAACGTTCCTAAGTCACAGGGTTGTTGTGAGAACTCGATTAGTGAGTAAGCCATGTCAGTCTCAGGATGTACTCCATTAGAAGCCCTGAAGTAACCATTTCTTTTCACAGGTATCTGTCTGCCCGCTGATTATGATAATTATAAAAGAAACTAATGTGCACAACGCCTAATGTTAAGGAGATAGAGAGAGGCATTTTCAAGAAATAAGTTGATGCTGTAACCAGGGAAACTGAGGTTCTCTCTAGGGCTTCTCTGTCTCATTAATAAAATAGTTTAGAAGCTGCCTGAAAGGGAAACTCAAGAACAACTTTATTAGAGTATGAGGGAAAAATAGTACAATTTAGGTAAAAACACTGGCAGCTACTACCAGGAGGAAAGATGAAAAAAGCCACTCAGGCACAGAATAGAAATAGAGATGGAAGCTGGGCAGTGGTGGTACTCACTTTTAATCCCAGCACTTGGGAAGCAGAGGCAGCCTGGTCTACAGAGTGAGTTCCAGGACAGCCAGGGCTACACAGAGAAACCCTGTCTCAAAAAAAAAAAAAAAAAAAAAAAAAAGAAAGAAAGAAAGAAAGAAAGAAAGAAAGAAAGAAAGAAAGAAAAGGAAAAGAAAAAAGAAACAGAGATGGAGTGGGAAGGAAGAGAGAAGTTCTCAAAGAATGGAGGTGGGCTAGTTACTGAGGAAAGAGCCTCAAAGATATCTATCCACATAGGACATGGTTATTTGTAGTTGTCTTACCATTTGTATTTGTCATTATTTGTGGTCTTTCTCACCCATAATCTGTCATTAGATGTCTCCAGGGTAAGGGAGGCTTCTTCTACACATTGGCTTTTTTCATGATACAGCTTTACAGTCTGCTATCATACTCTGTAATTGCCTTTCAGAATGACCTTTGTTAGTAAAGCCAGCTTCATGTCCATGAGGGTCATGATGAGCCTTGAGGTAGGAGAGGAGTTAGGAAATCTGGGACATCATAGCAGAGTCAGTGTCACTGAGCCTTATAGGTAAAGAGAGCTGTTGACACAAGAAACTCAAGAGATAGTTTATTCTGGAGTTAAATATGAATTACCATGGCCTAGAAACACAGATTAAAGTTGCCCTAAATTCCATATTTCAACATAGTAGTGGTTTGATGTTTTTTATAGCACCTGAACGAAGGAAGTAATAAATCAAAGCACTTTTCAAATCTATCCATGGGTACATCGGGTAGGTGGGTTATAGAAAATCAGGGAATCTCTGTTGTTGGCCTTAGAAGCTATTCTTAGCCCTTTGGTTATTGGAAACTTGGAGTTGGCTCCTACAAGAACTTACCTCATGGCCACAAAATGTTAGAGCATGTGCAGAAGAAGAGACCAATAATTGGGTGTGAAGGGAGTTAAAGATGCCCCAAAATAATTTGGCTCTGATCTTGCAACATCCCACCATCTCTGCACCGTTGATGTTCTAATCAATCAACTAAAGCTATGTGGACACAGCTTCTTTCCAGGAACTTTCATTCATAGAGATTGCCTTTTAAAACCTGGAGAAGAGCTTCATTGAGACAAGAAGTTTAAAGTAAAAATGATTCACAGTCACTGGAGAGAAAATGACAATCTTACCTCTGAGTTCGGGGATCAGATATCCTTCAACAGAGGAATGGATACAGAAATTGTGATACATTTACACAATGGAGTACTACTCAGCTATTAAAAATGATGATTTCATGAAGTTCTTAGGTAAATGGATAGAACTAGAAAATATACTGAGTGAGAAATCCAATCACAAAAGAACACACATGGCATGCACTCACTGATAAGTGGATATTAGCCCAGAAGTTCAGAATACCCAAGATACAATTCATAGACCAAATGAAGCTCAAGAAGAAGGAAGATCACAGTGTGGGTACTTCAGTCCTTAGAAGGGGGATCGAAATACCCATGGTAGGAAATACAGAGACAAAGTTTGGAGCAGAAACTAAAGGATAGGTCATCCAGTGATTGTCCCACCTAGGGATCCATCCCATATAGACTTACCAAACCCAGATACTATTGTGGATGCCAACAAATGCTTACTGACAAGAGCCTGATACAGCTGTTTCCTGAGAGGGTCTTCCAGTGCCTGATTAATACAGAAGTGGATGCTCATAGCCATCTATTGAACTGAACACAAAGTCCCCAATGGAGGAGCTAGAGAAAGAACCCAAGGAGCTGAAGGGGTTTGCAACCCCATAGGAGGAACAGCAATATAAACCACCAACTATCTCCAGAACTCCCAGGGTCTAAACCACCAACCAAAGACTACACATGGAGGGACCCATGGCTCCAGCCACATATGTAGCAGAGGATGGCCTTGTGGGACTTCAATGAGAGGAGAGGCCCTTGGTCTTGTGGATGCCCTAGTGTAAGGGAATGCCAGGACAGCAGGAGCAGGTGGATTAGTGAGCAAGAAGAGAGGGGATGGAATGGTGGGGAGTTTCAGAGGGGATAAAATTTGCAATGTAAATAAAGAAAACATCTAATAAAAAAGAAAGGAAAGAATAAATAAATTTTAAACAAAAAAAAGTAAAAAAGGTAAAAAAAAAAAAGATAGCCACATGGACAGCTTTCAGGGGACCCTGAAGAAGAAAGAAGAGGGGAAAGGGGAACCCTTAATTATATAACTCCTGGGCTTAGGAGATCCTCTCATAACTCCAAGGCTTCTGATCTATTTGGTCCGAGCTGCAGAGATGAGTAAACACATTTGTCTATAAACCCCTGCCATACTGGCATGAGGTAGAGATAAGAGCCACGGGGGGGGGGGGGGTACCCTGATTTCTCCAGACTGTGAATAAAAATCTCTGGAAAGAAGCCATATCCTCAAACTGCAATCTTCTAGAAGACTGATTGATGAGAACTTTGTGGTATGGATGGGGAATTTGGAGAACTTTGTGGTATGGATGGAGAATTTGGAGAACTTTGTGGTATGGATGGAGAATTTGGAGAACTTTGTGGTATGGACGGAGAATTTGGACTTTTGCAAGTTCAACGCCAAATCACAACTTATCTTGGGCTATCATGAGCCCTCTAAAGGGCTATTCCTTGCCCAAGTCTGTGTCTGACTTAATATTCTATGACCAACAGGTAAACACACCTATAGGAAAGTACTGGTTAACACCTTGACTCTACTTTCTCCCTATCACAGGGCTAAGAATGCTGTCAGACAGCATCAAAAGCCTATATAGCATAGTACCTCCAGCTGTACTATAACTCTTCTTCCCAACATACCCAACAGGGTATTAGAAAATTGGTTTGATTTACCTTTGTTCTGTTACTATAACATTTACCTGCTTCCATGTTGAAACATGGAACTTGGGATCACCTGTGTTCTCCTGGTCAGGGTCACTCATTTGGCTCCAGAATAATCCTTATTGCTTTGAGGTGAGAATTACATTACTAAATTGACAAGGGTGTGGATCTGTTCTCACTGAGTGACCGGCATCTTAAAAGTGGGAGGCCCACGGGTTTACACCCAGTCCCCAGTGTCTAATCTGTCCTGCATGCGCCCCTCACAAGGATCTTCAACAAGGATTTGGAGACCTGGTTACCTCTGTCCAATTGTATTTTCTAGGAAGACACCTCACTGAATCCCTATTGAACCTGTCACTTGCATATCAAATTCATAGCTTCCTTCCCTGGCACCCCTGTCTTTAATCTATTTCTCTCTAGAGGTCCTTGTATCCCTGCAGTCTGTCCCCTTCCTGTCCATACCTACCCACCATCTCACTAGGCTAGCTGGTACAGCCTTAGCCATGTCCAGTGTAATCTCAAACTGCAGCTGGATCTCCTGACAGGACAGAAAGCCTAGGCCCAGGAGACTAGGCAGAAAAGGAGGAGTTGAGAGGCTCCAAGCCTAGTTGAAAACTCTTCTCTCAGCTTGGTTTTTAATTTAACTCCAATCCTGGAGCTGCCACTGTTGTGAACCTCTGGAGATGTCCCTTTGAGCCCCTGGAGATGTCCTATGCAGCTCTTTGTTCTTTCTCCTTCCTAACTTCGTGTCCTACAGGGCCTGACACTGAAAACACTTAAGAAGCCCCAGGAAGCTTTAGTCCTCCATTCTTGGACCAGAGACAAGTGCTGCCAGCCCCCAGGGGGCACCCAAAGAAGCAGCACATTCTCTTAGGAGGAGCCAGCTGGCCCAGGGAAAAGGGAAGCTGACAAACAAGTTTTTGTCACCAGGGGAGCTTGGTAGCTGTGAGACTCCCTGAGTTGCTTAACATCTCTGATCTCTGTTATGAAAGGATGTGTTGCTGTCTGTTCTCTTTTATGTACAGAGCACCACTGTGACTGCTTTAGTGACCAATAGTCCCTTTGCTTAAAGATGATTGTTCTTTGCATTTGTCTCAAGGCTAAACCTACTGGAAGTAGCTCATACTTGGAATCATTAATTCAATTCAATTAAATGAGCGGTTATGAGGGATACTTTGTGCCATTCACTGGGCTCTGGGGACTCTGTAGTGCAAAAGCATTAGCCCTGTTGTTCAAGAGAATCATGTCAGTCATGAGACAGTTTGGGATATGGAAAGAGACTTCAAAGATAAAACAATTAAGACTAGAAATATACCAAGGTGAGGCCCCAGTCACATACAAGAGAGAACTAGAATCTGGCCCCCTTTTCTACGGCCATTTCTGTTCAATACTTTCTATCAGCCATCTCAATTATAGTTTAGCATCAGGAAGACCATGAGCACCTCACCAAATCAGCCATAGTCTCTGGGGCTAGTGTCATTTCCATCTGTACCTTCTTGGATACACTCCTCCATTGATACACTCCTACTAGAGTAGCTCACTGCCACACGGAGGCAGTGTTGAACATGGATCTTACGCTGTCCAGGGGTGGCTGGATTAGCACCTCTCAGCACCTGATCAGACCCTGCACTTGCTCTGTATACCACAAATTTTCAAATGTTTTCAGCTTTTCAGCTCTAACCTGATATATGTTCATAAGGGGGTGAAGAAAAATTCCACATTGCGTGACTGAGTCAGCCTTAGCCATGTCCAGTGCTACAACCATGTGGACTCTGCCAGCCTCTGAGTCCCTTTGTTTCTGTCTTGGATTATTCCCATCTATGATCCCATAAACTCCCTATGTGGATTTTTTCCCCACCAGTGAGCATCTCAGAATATACCAAGATGCAGTCAAAGTCTGATTCTATGGAGTCAGGGGATATTACGTTTTCTTCCCTAGGAGGGAAGTGTGTGTGTTCACATGTGCACAAGTGAGTTCATAATTTAAAAAAACAAAAAACAAAGCACAAAAACAAACCCCATCATCTTGAGATGTCTCTGTAAGCACCCTTTATCCTAACTTCTATTCATAGTATTTCCTGCTAGCTTGCCTTATTCTTATCATATTTATGGATAATATTGATTTATATACACATGTGTTGGCATATGATTTAGCTGTCTTACACCCAGGCTCACTCAGATAGGAAACAGAAAAACAGACATGAAGAGGCTCTATGCATCTTGTCCTCCTTAAGTGTCAAAACTGCTGTGTACAGTGTTGGATTTCAGGACACTGATGTCCAAGGCTGGGAGATGGATGATCAGACGTCTTAAGGAAAAGAAATGACTTCTTTGGTGATGGATCCTTAGAAGTAAAACAGATATATCAGTTCTTGAGCAAAACCTGTGAAAGCATAGTAGAAAATCAGAGTGTTCCTGAGATGAGGAGAGAAAAAAATGAAAGCAAAAACATAAACACTGGGAGCAACCTCCAAGAACATGAAGAACCTTTGAGGAGACTAGATGCATATTTCAAATGATCACATACAAGGTCTAGTTCAGATCTGGAGGAATCAAAGAGTGGACTGTGAGAGGCTAGTGCTCTACCACTACACATCTCAATGGAATATCTGGCACCATACTGCAGTTTCCTCATGTGTGAAATGCTGCTGATGGGCTACTGTTCAGTTGCTTATGAAGATAACCTAGAATGCAGGCTTAGCACATTGTTTGGCCAAAAATATAACCAGTGCTATGAGTCAAGGCTTTAGAATGGGAGATGGCTCAGTGGATAAAGGTGCTTGTTCTTCAAGCTCAGTTCAAATCCTCACCACCCATGATACAAAGCTGAGCTATACTGAACAGACCTATAACCCCAGCCTTGGGAGGTAAGACAGTCAGATCTCATGCATTCATTGGCAAGTTGGCCTCACTATAATAGCCAGCTTCAGGTTTAGTGAAATACTCTTTCAACATGAAGATGATAGAACACACTCAACATTTTCCTCTGGCCTCTGTGTTCAAATAGGAGTGCATATACATGTGTGCCAATACCAGTGCATATACCTATATGTCAGTATGAGTGCATATATTTCCACACTCATATGAATAGACCCCAACACACACACACACACACACACACACACGCACACTTTGACACATATCAGAGCTTTTTAATAAAAGGAATTGGATTAGACAGTCAGAAGCATAAAGGAATACGTTGAGGGTTTCTGAAGAATAGCAGATAGGCACCTGTAGAAGCCATTGTTACTGTCCTCAAGTGGAGGGAACAAGACTGGAACTGTGTATAACCAGAACATGTAAACAGGGGCCACCAGACAGAACCTGAAGCAGGGGAGTGAGTTTAATTGTGTATGAGCCAGAGCTCAAAGAAACCAGGCTGTGGAAAGAACTCCTGCCTCTGCTTTGTTGTTTCTCCAGCCTGCTTCTGCCTCCTAGTAAATCCCCCATGCTGCAGAAAGCTGATTTCTCAACAAGCTGGGCTTTTCAAGCACCGTGGGCAAGTAAGAAAAGCCCTGAAACACAATCTCAATAGTGTATCTCAACAGGGGGCTTAGGGACTGTGATTACAGGATTGTTGGGCAAGGCTTGGTTGGAATGGCTTTTTAGGGCAGATGGGAGCGAGGGTAATAAGGACTGAGGATTGGCCAAGACTTATGAACTAGGCAATTTGCTCCAACAGTCAGTGATCTTATCTGCGGAGCTTCTGAGTTCAGTTGGAGAGACAATTACAATTTTCCAGTCTTATCAGGGAATATCCAGGACCAAATGAGCTGATGTTCCAAATTCCCGGAGCTTAATGTGTTCACATATCAGTGGTGGTTCAGCTTATCCTTTCGCAGGTCATAGTTCATTCTACAAATTGGATTTTGTTTTCTCCCATCCATTAGCCAAGCCCCAACAGAAGCCAGTCAGCAAGGCATCTGGGAGGGAGTGTGCAGAGATCAGAGTGAGCACTAGGCACAGAGAGGCAAACATGACACGTAGCTCCAGTGCAGGAGAGAGAAGACACTGCTGCCTGCCTTTCTCCCTTCTTCCCACATGGCCTTGTTTCTGAGATTTTCCAAATAATTTCTAAATTCTTTCTAGTTCTTCCTAATCTGCAAGTCTCTATTTCTTCTATCCATTCCCTGTTTAAGAAGTAGTGCCCTAGGCCTTTGCAGACTATAATTAAGAAGATGGTGTTAAATTTTGTTATTCAAATCTCTCTCGGCCTCTCCTGAATTGCTTGCCTTCATACTAACTTTGGCAATCTGTTTAAATCTTTTAGCTCATTCTCATTCTCTGGCTTTTTTTTTTTTTTTTTTTTTTTTTTTTTTGTCCTCACCTGTCTCTAATCTGTCCCTGTAAACATCTCTCTGTAAAACTAACTCCTTCCCTCTCCAAACTGCTCCTCAAGTACCCTCCCTTTCCTCTCTCCTCTGGTGAGAGTTAGGAATATCCCGTTTTGTCAAATCGTTCCGATTCGTCACTTTGCCTGCCACTCACTTAGATAATCATTTTCAAACATGAAGGCTTCCTTCTACAAACTTTACCTTTCACTGTTTGGGATTAAAGGTAAGCACTAAGGGCATGTCTGTATCCCAATCAGAGGGATTAAAGGTGGTTGCTAAGGACTGAGTCACACCACAACTAGAAAAAGTTTTTTTTTTCTTCAGTAAATAACACAATCCCAGGGTTCACGGTGTGATCGAATACCCTACAACACCAGAAACCCAGGATTAAACCTTGAGTGTACCATTGGCCTAGATGCCTTTGAGCCCTAGCCAGCTCCTGTAGCTTTGAACCAAGCAGTGTTTTTAATGCATACCACTATCACTTTGGATTGTCTCAGTTTCACAGCACTCTCTATTTTACTGGGTTCATTTCTAAGTTGACTTAATTTCTGAGGGCAAGAACCTCATCACTGCTGAACAAAGAAAAGTTTAACAGATAAAAATTTTGTCATTCCCTTCACCTGCCTGGGCCTGTTCCCTTAATTGGTGATGCTAAGCATAGGCTTGATGTTGCTGATAATCTCTGTCTCTTTTATGGGTTTAAACTCTATAGACCAACATGATCTCTGAGAAAGGAACCTCAGGCCTGCCCACATCCCTCCCTTCTTACCTCTGTTTCCCGGTAATGATCAATATCTATGACTGGCAGTATTTTAAGCCTGAAGTCCTTTTGGCTCAAGTCATTCTCCCACCCTTCTACCTAGTCACATGTTTCTAAGCATGCCTCTGTAGCAGAATGGTGGACCAAGAGTACCTGAAGATTGTCATACCATTTAGTAGACTCTCTGTAGCCACATGAAGATGACCTGTTGCCTCCTACAGATAAATGTTTCTCTGAATGTCCATGGTATCTGCAGGCCAAAGCACCACCATGTTAATAGGTTTGGGGGTAGGCAGTTTTCTTAATAAAATCCTTAGTCATCTGTAGTCAGTAACCAGGGCACAGCCACATATGGAGAAGTAGGAGGGCAGAAGAATTGAGAAAATGCATTGCTGAGTAGCAGATACGTTTGACCAGAGCAGTCTGATGCTAACAGTTGGCAACTAGTTTGAGGTTCCCCTTTTTAGAGAAGACTCAACAGAAGTGATCTTACTTAACCTCGGCATCCCCACCTTAAGAAGCTTGGCATCTTCATTAGAAACAAATCCAGAGCCCACAGAGTATTCTCCAGGTCTCACAAGGACCAAAGGATAAGGCAGCACATTGCAGAATGTAGCCACCTTTGGCTCTCATGAAGGGCAGCCACTGCTCAGCCTGTCCATTTGCCACACATGAGAATGAAGTTCTCAACCCTTTTCTTCCTTTGAGTGGAGAAGGAGAATGTGGATTTGTGTATAGGACACCTCATTCCTTAAGTCCACAGGCTGCTTTCTGGCAGCCCTTCCATCAGCCTACATACTTCTCTATGGATTCACTATGTGCTGTGATTCTCCACAGCTGTGTTCATCTATTGCTGTTTCTGGAACACCCATCACAATACCCATCTTCATGGACACCTGGGAACCCATGCACAGGCTGTGCTTCATGAAGAATTAAAGCAGTGTCCCTCTCTGTGTATATTAGTTACTGTTACTATTGCTATGAAAGAAGGGAGGAAAGGTGAGAGGGGTGGAGGGTGAATGGGAGAGAGGGTGGGAAATAGAAGAGACTTATTTTGGCTCACAGTGTGAGGGCGCCATCACGGTTGGTGAGGTTTGGTGGTGAGAACATGCGGCAGCTGTCACATCAAATCTGGAATCAGGAAACAAAGAGAAGTAAATCCTGGTACTCAGGTTCTCTCTCTCTCTCTCTCTCTCTCTCTCTCTCTCTCTCTCTCTCTCTCTCTCTCTCTCTCTGTCTCTCTCTCTCTTTTCATTCAGGCCAGGATCCCAGCCCATGAGGTGGTGTCTCCTTCAGGATGAGTCTGCCCAACCTTAATTAACCCAATTTTGAAATTTCATCACAGATATTCCCAGAAGTCTCTCCACCCATCCATGGTGATTTTAAATCCTATAAACAGGCAATCAGGAAGGTCCACACCATGTGATACCTACCCCATTCTTCCTGGGGTCAGGGCAGGCGTCACTGCCTTGAAAGCCCCCCGCTTCCTCATTTTTGCTTTTTCTTGTAGACTACTTTGATTCTTTTCCACCTGGCCTGTAGCATCTACTACTTTATAATTTATGGGCTTGCTTGTACATTTGCTCCATCAGATGGAGAGCTCTTGAGCCCCAGGACTTACAATCCCCATAGCTAATTGTCACATCTCCCACTTCTCGCTCTTTGCAGCAGTCTCAGAATTAACCTGCCTCAGAAGAAACCTATTCTCATCCTGTAGCCAAAGGGTCTTCCTCTAATATCATTGCTACTTCATCTCACAGAGTGACAGCATCCGCAGTCAGGTATCAGGCTAGAAAGGATGTTTCTTGCCTTCCTAATGCCACTAACTGCAGGGGAAGAACTTCCAGCATTCTCTTTCAGCCAGCATCCTCTTTGTTTGGCCCTATTGTTATGATTAGGTGATTACAAACTCTTCTTTAATTCTTTGATTGTGGAGCTATCATCATTTAAGATTTCAGATTAAATTATATGGTCAGGACAGTGACAATCAGAGAACTCTCCCAAAGGAAAGTGGAACTGAGCAGAACATTCCATTGTGAATGAGAGAGCATCCACGTAAAAGTCAGAGTATAACAATTGAGGCAGGTGAGTTTGGAAGCTCCAATAGGAAGCGTTCATTTTATAGCAGTGTAGACATGGAAAACAAGAGGAGCTTGTAGGAGAGTGACAGATGGGATAAACAAGCCAAAAATCTCTTATGAAGGGTCTGGAAGCCTAGAGGAGATATTTGGATTTATGTATCAGAAGACAGGGACCTTCTATTATCTCTAGAGCATGGAATCTGTGTAGCAAAGGAAGACACAGTATACAAACTAAGACTTTAGAGATGGTAATGGCTCAATGCGTATTAATGGGGCTGGAGGTTCCTGGAAACTGAATTATCGAGAAGCTACCTAGAAACCAGAATGCCTCTGGGCAGACACAGTTCGGGACAGAAATTGTAAGACCCTGTGGAGACTTAGCTTACGGGAGACCCCCTGAGTGAATCACATGGAGCCTGATCAATGCAAAGAGCATGAGGATTTTTAATTTCAGTGCACTGAGGCCGTCCCAGACCGTAAGGAAAGGAGGCAACCCTGCACAGCTTGTTCAATGAGCTTTTATACAATTTTCAAGGCAGCAGCCATTAGACACAATGTGATTGGTAAAACAGTGTGACTTTTTAAATTGATTGGTCTTCAGGGAATGAAGTAGCAAGGACTTCACTTGTCTGAAGGTGGGCAAAGGTCCACCTCGAGGAATGTGTCCCCATCTGCAGGTTACTTCTTACCCTGTGATCTGAGGAATGTTAATTAGCCTTTCCCTTCTGGAGAATTCTACCTTCCCAAAGTTCCTGAGCTTATCTTATTAAGGAAATGCCTGGCCTCCTGGTGTTTTTCTGAGATGTCCCTATTTACTCAGATATTACAAAATTCTGGGTATCTGTGGATACCCAGAAACAGTGGAGGAGAGGCTTTTCTGTTGTGTACAGCTCAGTTACCTGTTGAAGTCTTTAGCTAACAGTCTTCAGTATCTTGAGGCTGGGAGCCCATGTTCTCTTGTGGTTGTTTAGTGGGTGACACATTTCTTGTTCATCAGCTTTAGTTCTCACACCAAACCCAGGGGGTGAGTGGCTTATAGTGAGGCCAGTAGGGCCATTGATGGGAATCCCATCCCCAAATGATTATGGATGATGAGTCCTTTACATGGCCATTGATTTAGCTTAAGATATAATAACCTTAGGAGGGCTCACCTGTGATTCTGCTTAAATGAATGTTAGGGGAACTAGATCCCTAGGTAATTTTGGGAACCACAGTAGCTTTTTACTTGCCTGTAGATCCTGCTACAGGTATAGGATCACAATGTCCAGGAGTGGTGTTTCTCAAGTTTGGGATATCCCAGTACCATCCTAGGCCTCCTAAAGTCTCTTAATGGACATCTCAATTGAGTACCTGTTTTTTTCAAATGTGGCACTTCCTAACATCCAGTGTGAGCCACAGTGAGTTTGCCTTCAACAGCCCCTCAAAGCTGAGATGGAAAAAGGCTTTCCTACTGGGGACAAAAATAGAAGTTGTGAGGCCAGTCTGTATATTCTTAGCTCTGTGCAGGGCATTCCTGTCATCTGGCCAGCCAAGTTTCCAATATTCTGACGCTGGAAATGTCAAAGAAGGGTTTTCCCTGGAAGGGTGGGGAACATAAAACAAACTGGAAGATCTATGCTCTGTCTTGCTTTTTCTTGCTCCTCTCTGCCATATGCTGCATATTCAGTGTATCTGTGATTACAGGAGGACTAAGGTTTGTGTATGCTAGCTCTGCTGTAGGCATGCTATTGGAGGAAGTGACTGAGACCTGCTCCTTGTCTTCAGAGGTGTTTCTCTAGGGAAACAGACAAACACATAAAGACAATCTAGGGACTTCTAATAGAGTAGAGAAAAGAGCATTGGCCTCTTTACAGAATCCCCTCAACCAGCAGCTGAAGCCTTTCTATCACCATCTGGCCTTAAATGCATTCCTGTAACCTTATAAGCAGAATTTTAATTGCTTCATTTGTCAGAGAAGCAGGAACATAGATAGGTAGAGATTTGAGGAAAGTTGAATGTCTGGTTACAGAGGAGGCAAAAGGATGACCAGGTTGAAGCAGGATGCCACCTCTTTAATTGTATTCCACTTTCCAAACTGGCGACATGGCATTTCTCAGATCTTGGAGCAAGAGCCCTCCCAGGGATTAAATATTTATCAGGCCCCTCAATCCCGTTTCCATTCTTATCTCCTATAAAATGCATTTCCCTCTCTCTCTTTATACATTTATTCATTCTTTGGATCCAGTCCAATTATAATTTTGCACAACATCCTCAAGTGTAGAGGGTACAAGGATCAATCGACAAGCTTTCCCCATGGATTTTAACATTGATAACTACCAGACTCTTTTGGGAAACTAGCTCCAGGGTGATCACCAAGGCTCTGAATTACCTTCTTAATATAAGCTGCCTTCAGACACAACAGGAGAGGGCATCAGATCCCATTACAGATGGTTGTAAGCCACCATGTGGTTGCTGGGAATTGAACTCAGAAGTTCTGAAAGAGCAGTCAGTATTCTTAACCCCTAGGTCATCATCTTTCCAGCCCTTTTTAAAAATCTGTACAGAATGCTGCTGTGATCATAAAAAGAGAAAGAGCTATTATAAGAGTATGTTCTGGCGGGGTGTGGCAGAAGGGGGTGCCTCAGCTGGCCCATACCAAGGTATCCCTTCCCCCTGAGGGACCAGGCACACATCTGTATAGTGTAGAGCAGAGATTATTTAGGCCATGGGGAGGGGAGTTAAGAGGGTAGCAGAGGTAGAGAAAGGCAGAGAGAAGGAGAGAGTAGAGAAGTAGGGGATGGCCATGACCACGTGGAGAGAGGGGGGAAGGGAATCAGGAAAGAGGGGGAGCAAAGGGTCAGGAGGCAAGGGAGAGAAGCAGGAGGAAGAGAGAGAGGAGAGGCCAAGCAGCCCCTTTTATAGGGCCAGGCCTACCTGGCCATTGCCAGGTAACCATGGGGAGGAGCATACCTGGCTGCTGCCATCTATCTGTGGGGGTGGAGTTTATACAGAATGCTAACAAATGCCTGGAAAATGATGGAAGACACAAGAAACACAAGCTGCTTGTGGAAAGAGGACCAGTTAATTCTCTAGACAACAAACAGAACAGAAGGTTGAATGCCCGGCTGGACTCAGGCCAGTCCTATTTCAATTTGAAAATACCTGAGATAAAGTTCTCTAAATTCAACAAAATTGTAAGTTTCCCATTTTTCTTCTGTTTTCATTCTGTTGCTGTGACAAATACTATAGACACACACACATGTATGTATAT
>NW_022196913.1:104107176-104122333 GCF_008632895.1 Mastomys coucha | reverse complement strand
ATATATACATATATGTATACATATATATATATATATATATATATAGGAAGAGTTTATAGAGTTTATTTCAGATTATAGGTTACAGTCTATCATTGAGGGAAATCAAGGCACGATCTCTCAGCAGGAACTTGTAGCAGAAACCTTGGGCTTGCTGGCTCACTCAGCGCTTCATGCTACATTGTATAGCCCAAGCCCACCTGCCTGCGGAATGGCAGCACCCACAGCGGCCCGAGCCCTCCTCCCTAACTAACAATGAACAGAATTCCCCATAGACATACCCACAGGTCAGTCTAGTCTAGGCAATTTCTCATTGAGGCTTCTCTTGTTAGGTGACTCTAGGCTGTGTCAAGTTTAAAGTCAAAGCTAATGAGATCACCTCTTACTCATTCGAATCACCAAGAAATAGCAGGTCCTACTCAAATTCTGGACACTGGCTATACTTTGTGAACATGTACAGTTCTTTGAATGAGTCATGATCCCTCTGGTCCCCAATGTTTGGGTGTTCAGCTCCTTCTGCCTGGTTCCACCTCCACTCCCTTCTCAGTAACATTCCCGGCAATACCTTTTTTTGTGAAGTGACCCATTTTTATTTCCAAAGCATCTCTTCTCCTCCATCATAACCCCCCAGAACAGGATGCAGTAAGTAATATGTTTACTTATTCAGGGACCCACCCAGCCTCACAGGCTGTGAATGAAGACAAGGTTTTTCATTTTTTGTCATGTTGTAGGAAACTTCCCAGTCCTGGGCAAACTTGTGAACCCTCTGGGCAGCATGTTCCTGTACAAGTGGGCAGGAGTTACACTGTTTCAAGAGATCCCTTGACCCAAGATGCTCACTGAAAGCATACATTTTGTGATTTTGAAACTGAAGAATCAAAAGTCCTTTGTTAGAAAAAGAGACAATTAGCAAAACAGTAAATTGCTTGCAGAATTCATTACAACTTTCACTCCCTCCGCAACCTGGTATAGATTGTGATGTGAATGGAACCAACGTATTTAGTCCTGGTCAGTAGCTCTGGGTAGTATATCAGAGTGGTGGGGGCAGAAGTGATGACTTGTCATTTGAGCAAGGTATAAATCAACATTCATTATCTTAAGCTGAAGAGATGTTAATATTGTGTGCTGGCACAAAAATAAACTATTCATGACTAGTCTCTGCATTTGTATGTGTGCATACATTCAAAATAGTTTATAGTATACTTAGGGTATAGCATTAGTTTGTGAGTATGCCCAATGGAATTACACATTAGATCTTCTGGAGCAAGGAAAATTGTTAATCAATACATTGACTGTGAAATATGATTTGGACATAGTATGGGTCATAAAAATATCAGACTTTGATATGAGAAAGACCAGAGATTATTTCCTAAGCTTTGCTACTTGGCACATTTATTTTGTCAGTGAAATGAATAGCTGCTTCTGCTTTAATTTCTTCTCTACCCAAACGTAGTCCATAGAACTTTGTATCAAATCCCATATAATTGTCTTCATTATCCACTGTGGTTCCTACTTATGACTTGTGAGTATTTAACTTTATACCAATTATGATACAAGAAATAAAATATATAAATTAATTCACAAGTGACACTAATTTTATTTCCAGTGCCCATGAGCCTTAAAAGGTATTGTAGAATACATTATCTAGAATGTTTGCTTACTTTGATAATTACAATGTTTATCTGGCCTATATTCATAAAGACAAAGAATGAGTGAAACTCTTCTGAGGAACATGCTAACTGTGACCAGTATGCTATAATGAAGCCAAACTTTCAATCCAGATGTCCCAGTCTAGAACATTTCAAGAAATTGACCTATGAGACCTCCCCAAGCACATGTTAGACATATTTTATAGATAAATGATGGACATCTCAGAATTTCTAAAGTTATGCTCCTTCTATGGAGGAAAAAAATCCTAGATTCAACCTCTTGACTTCCTTAAGATGGGGGTTGGTCACTGGTCCTTGCAATGAGGGCTCATCCCGTTCTCCTTACCCAGATTAACTTATCTGCAATAAACTGTCTATCAAAACAAACAAGCAAGTGAATAATACTTTATTGAACCCTGAAAGAACATTATAGGAATAATTTTACAGCCTATGAGAAATCTAATTGCAATAATATCATTCTGATGGAGAGTTTTCTACTTGTCTATGAGACTTGGGGGCACTGTCCCAAGTTCAAGACCCTTGTCTGCATCTTTTGCTTATTCTACCATTTAGCAGTCACAATTTATTCCTCAGTCTCTAGGTACCATCTACACATCACACAAGACTCTGTATATAGGTGGGTAACCACCTTTGACTGGAAGCTTTGCCTGTCATTAACATCTTAGAATGCAACTCAACTTCTTCTAGAGTCCAGAACCATATAAAGAGAGTGCAGAGCTCCAAGGAATGATGGGTCATTTTATTTTGATTTTTATTTGTTTAGTTTTCTTCCTTAATTTATTTATTTACTTTATAACCCAATCACAAGCCCTCCCTCTTCTCCTCCCAGTCACACCCTTATAGATCCCTCCCCCATTTTCCCTACTTGTATGAGAAGGGGGCCCCTCCATGGGTACCAATGCACCCAATTCACAGTATGATTAAGGGCATCCTCTCCCATTGAGGCCAGACAAGGCAGGCCAGCTAGGGAAGGGGATCCAAAGACAGGTAACAGAATCAGAGGCAGCCCATACTCTAATTGTTAGGGGACCCACATGAAGACCAAGCTACACATCTGCTACATATGTGTAGGGGGCCTAAGTCCAGGCCATGCATACTCTTTGCCTGGGGGCTTAGTCTCTGTGAACCCCTATGGGTCCACATTTGTTGACTGTGTAAGTCTTCTTGTGGTTTCCTTGATCCCTCATGTTCCCTCAGGACTAGGACTATGGGTTCTCTCTTATTTTAGGGATGTCTCTCTCTTCCAGACACAACACAGTTCTTAAGAAGTGTCATACATGCCAAAAGTCATACTTCCCTGTATACATATTTCTTACAAGTGTACATCTCATTTTTATCTGCTTAGATACCTGCCTTCTGTTCTGGCCACTTAGATATGGTCAACCATTCCACTTAGATCTAGGTTTCTACCTCAGCTCTCAACACCTGTTTCCATTCCTTAGAAATATATCAAATGACCTAGAAATCTCATCTTTTACCCTCTACCCTAAACCAACAGCCAACTGTCTTGGTCTATCTGCACTTACCTCCTTATGTCTCCAATTTCCTGCTCTTAACATTGCTCCTTAGTTGAGTCTAGAATAGTCTCCTATCTGGATTATTTCAGTTTATCCCATCTTCTCTTGTTCCATCCATCAGAACCCCTACCCTGCATCCAGAGTAATCCATATAAAGATAGCTCTCACTACTTCCCTTACTCTACTACCAAGTAGATCATATCAGTTGTTTCCATGGTTCTTTGGAAGAAGCACAAGATCCTTAGAGAGACCTGTAGGGAGTCACTTCCTGAAATGATACCTTGCTCCTCATGACTCATGCCCAAACACTCATTTCTCCCATTGTCTAGCACATGTTGAATACCAAGAGGAGACCTATAACTTTAACTTTCTGTTTCAACCTAGTGACCATTCAGAGTCATGAGCAGATTTTCTGGGTTTGGAAACTGAATTATAGATTTTCTTTCTTTCTTTCTTTCTTTTTTTTTTTTTTAATGAGGTTTCAAATCTTGTACAGAAGACTGTTTGCTGATTTTCTCTGATGAGCTTGGGAATGGCATCTACCTTGCTTGGGTGAATTGAAGTCTGCTGCATGTAACATCTCTCAACATATGTGGAAACTGAAGTGCTGAGGATATGGGGGGAAACTTGTATGGCTCACACTCAGCTGTGCTCACAGAAGCTGGGGTTATGCTGCCTACAGCAAAAGCTGTAATGACAGGTCGAGTATCATTCTCAAGGTTCATAATAAAGAATGAGATGAAGATTATGTAAGGACATTACTTGTCTTGCAATTTCATGGAAAATGAGGGAGTTGCCTGTCTGTAGCTTCTGAGCCTCCAGTATTTGTGGGGCTTGTGCAGACTCCACTATGTTGCAAAAGACCACAGAAGATGTGACTAAGAATTTGGGGTGAGAAGTTATTCTCAAGTGTTCCTAGGAAGGACCCTAAACACAACCACATATATTCATCTTACAGAGGCTGCAGTGAGTAGACACATGCATAGTAGAGACATCGGGAGCTGAAAAACAATACAGATTGGAATGACACAACTGTAGGAGGATTTTCCCTGTCCAATTACATTAAAATATTAGTGCAGCAGAAGGCCTGTGATTGGACAGGGAAAAAGGAGGCAGAGCTAAAAGTGACAGAGACAAATGCAACTGGGGAGATAGGAGGAGGAAGCAAGATGGAGGCAGACAATCAAGATGATTCAGAATCCTCATGGTTTTTAATAGCCAGAGGTAGATATATTATATATAGATAGAATAATTGGGGTAACTTGTCTATTCTTGGTGGGCAGCTTCTATCATTGTCTATTGGCTCTGAAATTATTATTTGGGAATCTTGTGCATTGAGAATTTATTGATATATAAATCCGACTGGCTAATTATAAGCTTCAAGAGTTTTGATTTTACCCGGTTACTGGATATTGTGATATCTAATAGCAAGGTGGGTGGTCATTGCATGGGGCTGACATGACAACGACCCGCCAAGGGAACTCTTGGTCCAGAGAGTCTGCCGAGATGAGAACGCCCTGCTGGAGCCATGTGACCTGCTGGTGTCTGGCATAGTGCAGAAACTTGCTGTTCTTTTTTTATTATTTCCTGCAATACTCAACCACAGACTGAATCATGGAGTCAGCCACCAGAAGGTGGACATGGCAAGGGTGACCCTCAGGCACCTCTTTTTATTCCAGTGCTACTCATTTCTGACCTCTAGTCTTCAGAACTCTGGGGGAATACATTTCTGCTTCTTTAGTCCACCAAGTTCTTGGTAATTTGATGTGGAATCCTCAATAAACGTCATGCCCAAGTTCTTCATATAGGTGATGTAGAGCTGAACACAAGAACATGTACATTTTTCATGAGCATGCACACTTCTCACCACCTGCCAGATGTTTTGGATTCATGAATGAAACACACACACACACACACACACACACACACACACACACACACAGAGAGAGAGAGAGAGAGAGAGAGAGAGAGAGAGAGAGAGAGAGAGAGAGAGAGAGATCACTTTATTTTAAAGATGCCCTAAGCAGCTCAACTTCCAAACCTCCCCTTGGCTAATACACTCTCCCCTCTGATATTACTGAATTATTTCTTACTAAAATCTATATTTCTTCTCTGCTACCTCAGACTCAGTTGGGGGAGTGGCCCTTGGGGTCTCTCTTCCTCCATTCTTATATGGCTGGTTTGCTGTCTCCCACAGCTCTCATCTTATATCCTATTCCTTTCCTGGCATGGTGATTAAAAAACAAAACAAAACAAAACAAAAAAAACAAAACAAAAAAAAACCAAAAACACTCTTTCTCATGTGCTCCCTTACCCAGGAAATCCAGCCATTAGCTCCCAGCAACTTGATTTCACCAGTCAATGCCAACTGGGAGCTGGGACACTCAGCATCTTACAGGCAGATGTACTGGATCCTGTGTAATTTAATACAAATACCATTAGAACCAATCCACAACTGTCCACTGTCCTTCCAGCCCTCTTGATCCATATTCTTCTGAATTGATGCTTCTGCATACAATGGTGACATGAAAATATATCTTAATGATTCATTTCAGAGCTAACATCTTTTCCCCAACAGTTCACAGTACATTTTTGTTTTTAGAATTACCTGGAAATCCACCTCATGTTCCTGAATCCCAGGCACAGGTCCAGCACCTGCCTTCTGGTTTACATCACAAGTCTTGAAATTGTGTACCATACATATGGCTTTGCCACACAGTAAACAGTAACAGACTTCATTAAAATGCTCCTCAGTATTCCTTATCTAATTTTTACTTTTAAGTTAATAGTCCAAAGAATTTCATATGTGAGTACTGTATTTATATAATTTCTATACTGTGCCCTCCAACTACTCCTATACTCTTCCTACTTGCTCTCAAATTCATGACCTGTTCTTTTATTACCTATATATTCTGCTGAATCCATTTAGTATTGGTCTTTTGGGTATGTGTTTAGGGATGTCTGCTTCTCCGCTCCTAGATGAAGAGCTACAGTAAATTGATAACTGCTGAGAGAGGGAGAATCAACCTTCTCCATGGACAAACCTCCTGATTGGTTATCCAAGCCAAGATACTTCAGTATTTTATTTGCATCTTCACACTGTTAAGATGTCCTGGGTCAATCAATATACAAAACTCATATGGAACAATGGGTCAGGAGCAATGATAATGGGTTCCTTTCAGTGAGGAGTTTTATAAACATTTCATCCTGCACTGAAGCATCTCAAACTCCAGAGAAGAAAATATACACACAAGAAAATAACTCCTTTAAAATGCAGTGCCCTTTGAAAGAGGCAGGAACAAAGGGCTTTGAAAGTAGAGAGGTGGAAAGAGTCCAGTACTGGAGTGCTGGTAGCCTTGATGGATTTGTGAGTACTTTTCCGTCAGAAAAGTGGGGAAGGAGAGGAGTGTGTGTTATGCATTAGGCAAAACAGGAGCAGGCAGTAGGGAAGAACAGAGAGCTCCAAAAAGATAAAGCAGATGGCATTTGTATTGAGAACTCCCCAAAGCTAATTATTGAAAAACAAGACAAAAGGAAGCATGAGATACATGCGACAAACAGAAAGTGAAGCAGGAGAATGCAGAGGGTGGCAGGGTCAGCACCCCTCATGTGATATCTCTTGTGAGGTGAGCTAGTCTAGTTTTGTTTTTTTTTTTTTTGGTTTTAAAATTTTTATGTGTTGATAGAAAACACAATTCTTGAATTTTACCCATTAATATTAACACTTACAAACTATTTATTAAGACAACATCTAAGAACACTTTAAAGATTTGAAACTGGAAATCTTTTCCTAAGAGAAAAGCATGAGGTATTCTTTTTCATCAGCCTTTTTGTTTAAAAATTTAAAATTTATTTGAAACATGATGACATCATTCTTCTTCTTTCCTCTTCCTCCTATGGCTGCCATATTGTTACACATACACATGTCCTTATTTTTAACAGCTGAGTAGTATTCCTTTGGGTAAATGAAGCACATTTTCTTCATCCATTCTTCAATTGAATGACTTCTGAGTTGTTTCCAGTTCTGGCTATTACAAATAAAGCTGCTATGAACACACACACACACACACACACACACACACACACACATATGCATGTGCACATATATATACACACACACACACAAAGAAGTGCCATGAAATTCTGACTTCTGAGCTAGTCTAGTTTTATCAGGCAGTGACTTGACAGTATGCATCTGCTGTGATTTAGATGTGAAATTTACCATGGGCTCATTGTTTTGGAAGGTTATGAAAACTTCAGCCTGGGCTCTCTTCTTCAACCCTTTCTTCTCCAAGACTGAAGGTGTCCATCTGCTTCAAACTCCTACCCCCACGCCCTCTGTCCTATAGCCCTTCTTAAACTTTGAGCCAAAATTAACCCTTCTTTCCCTAAACGGCCTTTGTTAGGTATATTGTCAAGCCCATAAGGGAACTCAATAGTATGGTATGTGAAGCTATAACAACATCCATGTTTTACCAGAGAATACAGCTGGCTTCTGAGAACTAGGCACAAAAGAATAACACAAAATATAAAGGCAACATGCACAAGAGTGTTTACTGAAGCAGTTCTATGACTGAGAAATGGGAAATAATTTGCATTCACAGAGGAAGGCGATGGTCAGGCCATGGTTTCTAGAACTCACAAGGTGACAATCAAAGGTCAGAACTAGAAATATGTAAATAGAGCATTGTTCAGTTTCCATGCGCGTGTGTGCTTTCTGTTGTTTTTGTTGATATTTAAGATCAGCCTTAGTCTGTGATGATCTGATAGAGTACATGGGATTATTTCAATCTTCTTGTATCTGCTGAGGCCTGTTTCGTGACCAATTACATGGTCAGTTTTGGAGAAGGTACTGTGAGATGCTGAGAAGAAAGTATATTTTTTTGCTTTAGGATGAAATGTTCTATAAATATATGTTAAATCCATTTGATTCATAACTTCTGTTAGTTTTACTGTGTCTCTTTTTAGTTTCTGCTTCCATGATCTGTCCATTGCTGAGAGTGGGATGATAAAGTCCCCCACTGTTATTGTGTGGGGTGTGATGTGTGCTTTGAGCTTTTTAGTAAAGTTTCTTTTATGAACATGGGTCCCCTTGCATTTGGAGCATAGATGTTCAAAATTGAAAGTTCATCTCGGTAGATTTTTCCTTTGATCAGTATGAAATGTCTTTCCTTATCCTTTTTGATAACTTTTGGGTGAAAGTCTGCTCCATAGTTTGTCTCTGAAACTCCTTCCATGTGTATTTTGTTCCCCCTTCTAAGAATGATTTAAGAATCCACACATTGTTCTTTCTTCTTCTTGAGTTTCTTGTGGTTTGTGGATTGTATTTTGGGTATTCTGAGCTTCTGGGCTAATATTATCCACTTATCCTTGAATGCATACCACGTGGGTATTTTTGTGATTGGGTTACTTCACTAAGGATGATATCCTCCAGATCCATCCATTTGCCTAAGAATTTCATTAATTCATCGTTTTTAATAGCTGAGTAGTATTCCATTGTGTAGATGTACCACATTTTCTGTATTCATTCCTCTGTTGAGGGACATCTGGGTTGTTTCCAGTTTCTGGCTATTATAAATAAGGCTGCTATGAACATATTGAAGCATATGTCCTTATTGGATGTTGAAGCCTCTTCTGGGTATATGCCCAGGAGTGGTATAGCTAGGTCCTCTGGTAGTACTATGTCCAATATCCTGAGGAACCACCAAACTGATTTCCAGAGTGGTTGTACCAGCTTGCAATCCCACCAGTAATGAAGGAGTGTTCCTCTTTCTCCACAACCTCTCCAACATCTGCTGTCACATGAGTTTTTGATTTTAGCCATTCTGACTGGTGTGAATTGGAATCTCAGCATTGTTTTGATTTGCATTTCTCTGATGAGTAAGGATGTTGAACATTACTTTAGGTGCTTCTCAGCCATTTGTGTATTCCTCGGTTGAGAATTGTTTGTTTAGCTCTGTACCCCATTTTTAATAGGGTTATTTGGTTCTCTGGAGTCTGACTTCTTGAGTTCTTTGCATATACTGGATATTAGCCCTCTATCAGATATAGGATAGGTAAAGATCTTTTCCCAATCAGTTTGTTGCCATTTTGTCCTATTGACTGTGTCCTTTGCCTTACAGAAGTTTTGTAATTTTATGAGGTCCCATTTGTCAATTCTTGATCTTAGAGCATGAGCTATTGGTGTCCTGTTCAGGAAATTATACCCTATGCCCATGTGCTCGAGGCTCTTCCCCACTTTCTTTTCTATTAGTTTCAGTGTATCTGGTTTTATGTGGAGGTCCTTGATCCACTTGGACTTGAGCTTTGTTCAAGGTGATAGGAATGGATCAATTTGCATTCTTCTACATGCTAACCACCAGTTGAGCCAGCACCATTTGTTGAAAATGCTGTCTTTTTTCCACTGGATGGTTTTAACTTCTTTGTCAAAGATCAAGTGGCCATAGGTGTGTAGGTTCATTTCTGGGTCTTCAATTCTATTCCATTAATCCACTTGCCAGTTACTGCACCAATACCATGAAGTTTTTATCACAATTGTTCTGTAGTAAAGCTTAAGATCAGGAATGGTGACTCCACCAGAGGGTCTTTTATTGCTAAGAATAGTTTTTGCTATCTTAGGTTTTTTGTTATTTTGAATTTGCAAATTTCTCTTTCCAAGTCTGAAGAATATAGTGGAATTTTGATGGGGATTGCATTGAATCTGTAGATTGTTTTTGGCATGATAACCATTTTTATTATATTAATCCTGCCAATCTATGAGCATAGGATATCTTTCCATCTTCTGAGATAGAGTATAGTAGCCTGGGCTGGGATTTCTGTTCTCTTAGGGTCTGTAAGACATCTTCCCAAGATCTTCTTGCTTTCATACTCTCTGGTAAGAAATTTGGTGTAATTCTGATAGGTCTGCCTTTATATGTTACTTGACCTTTTTCCCTTACTGCTTTTAATGATCTTTCTTTGTTTAGTGCATTTGATGTCTTGATTACTATGTGACAGGAGAAATTTCTTTTCTGGTCCTATTCAGAACTTCAGTCTATTTGAAGTTCTATAGGCTTCTTGTATGTTCATGGGCATCTCTTTCTTTGGGTTAGGGAAGTTTTATAATTTTGTTAAGATATTTATTGGCCCTTTGAGTAGGGAATCTTCACTCTCTTCTATACCTCCTTTCCTTACCTTTAGTCTTCTCATTGTGTTCTGGATTTCTTGGATCTTTTGGGTTAGGAGCTTTTTACTTTTTGCATTTTCTTCGACTGTTGTGTCAATGTTTTCTATGGTGTCTTCTGCCCCTGAGATTCTCTCTTTTATCTCTTGTATTCTGTTAGTGGAGTTTGCATCTATGACTCTTGATCTCTTTCTTAGGTTTTCTAATTCCAAGGTTGTCTCCCTTAGTGATTTCTTTATTGTTTCCATTTCCATTTTTAGATCTTGGATGGTTTTGTCATTTCCTTCACTTGTTTGATTGTGTTTTCCTGTAATTCTTTAAGGGATTTTTGTGTTTCCTCTTTAAGGGCTTCTAGCTGTTTACCTGTGTTCTCTTGTATTTCTTTAATGGAGTTACTTATATCCTTCTTAAAGTCCTCTATCACCATCATGAGAAGTGATTTTTAGATCTGAATCTTGCTTTTTCAGTGAGATGGTGTATCCAGAACTTGATATTGTGGGAGAACTAAGTTCTCTGATGGTGCTAAGAAACCTTGGTTTCTGTTGCTTGTGTTCTTACACTTGCCTCCTGCCATCTGATTATCTCTAGTGCTATTTGCTTTCGCTATATGTGACTGCATCCTGTCCTTTCCTGTGATCCTGCATGTGTCAGAACTCCTCAGATTTTAGCTGTCTCTGTGATCCTGTGGTTCTGGGATCTCATTATCCTGAGATCCTGAGTGTGTCAGAGCTCCTGGGAGTCAAGCTGCCTCTGGAACCCTGAGATCCTGGTGTGACCAAGCTCCTGGGATCGTGGGATCCTGTGGACCTGGGTATGTTAGAGCGCCTGGGAATTGAGCTTTTTCTGGCTTTTGTGGGACTGGCTGCAGAGTTAGCACCCAAAGTCTGCTCAGGGCACTGGCTCAGGCTGGAAGAAATCTGTACTCTGGTTGGGTAGAGTTTCTGCCTGCCTGGGTCGGTCCTGCTGGACCCAGTTACTCCCGATGTTGGGACAGATGTTATGTCCTCCTCACCTCTGATCCTATGATCCTTGGTGTTTTAGAGTGTTTGGGAGTGGATTTTCTTCTGAGTATTGTGCGACTGGCTGCAGAGTTCTTGTCCAAGGTCTGCTCAGGGCACTGGCCCAGACTGGAAGAAATCCATGCCTCTAAGATATGTACTTTTAATTTTTTAAATACATACTTAGTCTTGATTACCTGATTTTGTAATTGAAACTTTGGCTATATTAAGTTGGGTCTGCCGGACTTAGTCTGTCTTTTAGTTCCAAACACACTTGAGTTATTACAAGGACTCCCTCTGCTTTGTCATTCCCATGTCACACTGAGTATCTACTGCACTTTAAATATGTCCTACTTGCATGTTAGGCTGTTGTCAGCCAATCTGTGGATTGCATCCTGGACACTGGAAATGATGTGAAAGTGATCAAGGAAGGGAGGCAGACCCAGGTTACTATGTGTAAGCGCATTTTATCAGAATGTACTAACCATTCATCCAGCACACACAACCTTCAGTCCATGAGCTGCTGGCAACTGCATGTGGCCAAAATAACTATGATTACAGTACAACATAAAAAATGTTAGCTTATTTAAAAGAATATAAGACATTTGTGGAAGGTTTGAGGACATGTTTATGTGTGTGTCATATGTGTATATGTTTGCTGTGTGGGGGCCAGATGTGTAGGAGCATGGTGTATGTAGATGCACATGCATCTATGTGCTCCTCTGTGGAGGGTAAGCTTGAATGTCTTCCAAGATATTTCGTCAGCTCATGCATTAAGTCAGTGTCTCTCATTTTAACTTAGAGCTCTCCAGTGGAGTGAGTCTAGACAGTGTAACCTGTTCTGTTCCTTCTGAGAGCCCTTGGATTACAGGCCAGTACCACATCCTGGCCTTTTCATGTATGCTATGGACTATGGGTATGATCCTTTTAGTTCCTTCCTTGGCTTCCAAACAATGGGCAATAACCAGAATGTAAGTTCAATGCATCCTTTTCTTTCCCCTTGTTGCTTTTTGTCAGAGTATTTGTCACAACAACAGAAATTAATCTAAGATACCGTCCCCAAATGTCTATACTGTTAAGTGCCTAATACAGCACAGCATAAGCATGATAGCAAAGGGTTAGAACTCCATCCCTGATCTTACTAGACTTAGAATCCAGGGACCCCATTTTTCCCAGAGCTGTGAGAAACTGGCTTATAAGGGTAGATGTCAGAAACACCCCAGCTCACATGAAAAATGCCATGCAAGAGCTAAAACAAACAGTTCCACAAACCATGTCTGTGTTTCCAGCACCTTTCAAATCCCATGGGACATGATTCTGATAACTTCTTCCTAGGTCCCTGATCAGGATACTGATGCCAAGAGGATACTTAGAACTATAAGAAGTGTCTGAAGGAGTAGGGGAGTCTCCCTACTCAGTAGTTAAAGGTCTTTCTACCCATTCAGAAGGCTGGAATTCAGTTCCCAGAATCCATATTGGTTGGATCACAACTATCTCTAACTTGAGTTTCGTGGGTTCTACAGGTGTGGAACATACACATAAACATTAATAAAATAAATATTCTTAACGATTCTGGAAACAACAGCATACAGGCTTAGATGACTTTCACTGCTGAAGATTCATCAATGATCAGAAGAAGCGTTTTCAGCATGACTTGGAGTCACTGCCAGCAAAACACAAGACACTGGGAAATGAATAAATCATACTTACTAGATACACTGGCTTCTGTGTATCTGTGTCCTGTTAAAAGTTATTCAGAAAGTGTAGTGGCCAAAGAATTGGACTTAGGCTAGACACACTGAACCTACTTTTGTATTCATCTTTTCTACAGTACATTTGATAAAAAGAAAATCTTCATTGCAAACTGATGTCAGGTTGTATGCTGCAGTCAAAGATAAATATTGAGTCTTCCTCTCGAGAAATAATAATTAGTGATGCTGCATGGATGGTAAAGAACTCTAAGCAGATATTTGAAGAATTAGGTAGATCCTTAATATGACTTTCTGTAGTTATTTGTTCACCAAGTAAAACAAAACTCCAGAGAGCTCTCTTCCTGTCTTTTCTCTTCCCAGCTTTCTTCATGTTCTTTTTCCTATGAGCTTCCTTTCCTGGCTGTTGCTTACAGGCTTCTCTGGGGTGCACATTGGGTTTTTTCCTCCCTTTGGTGTCATTCTGGCTTCTTCCATCAGCTTTCCCTCCTCCTTGCTAACACCCTGCTGGCCTTGTGGCTCCCACACAATCTAGCAGTCCTCAGGCCTGGCTACTAGGATACAGGCAGATTTGCCTTTCAGGAGATTGAACTGCTAAGTGGAGGCCACAAGATTATCCTATTTTTACAGCTTCAAGCCAACAGAGCTTTTGACATCTGATACCGAGTACAGGGGTGGCTGGTGGCACCGCCCTATGTGTGAGTTGGTCTGGCAAGCATCTCAGAAAGAAGACAGTCCTATGCCAAGCATCACTGGCAGAACAGAAGTCCTAGAAATTGGATCATTCTCCTGCAGGAATAGGAGGAAAGAAGACTGATGACTGGGGATGTGTAAATATTCTGGGATGGAGACAAAGAAGAGCCTGGGAGATGCTGGAGTATATCCAGGAATTAAGCTATTCTCATTCCCCCTAAACTTGGCAAGAGTGACAAATGTGATATGAAGAAAAATAATGAGTGGCTGTCCCCCTATGAATCACTTTCTGAGCAAAGAAGTTTCTCCCCTGTCAATATTCAAGGCAAGGACATGTCCTTTACCCGTGAAAGAGCTGCAAGATAAATCATACCATGGTAGCTCTTTCCATACCATGCTATTTAGGAAGTAGCTATTTGATTCACTTAGAATAGCGTAGAAGAACCTTGGTTCTGCTGGAGCCTAGGAAAAGAAGCCCAATGCCTGACTCATAGTAGTGACGGTGGAGTTTCAAATGAGTCTCATGGGGTATTTTGAGGATGTGTAATGGTTGGAGGCAGTCATTCAAAGCCTCATAATGTCAACGCCTCCAAGCCACCACTAAAGGAAGAATTGGAAAAAGTACAGGTGATGTAAAG
The DNA here is from genome assembly GCF_008632895.1 of Mastomys coucha. Classification (NCBI taxonomy): domain Eukaryota; kingdom Metazoa; phylum Chordata; class Mammalia; order Rodentia; family Muridae; genus Mastomys; species Mastomys coucha. The sequence goes on along the minus strand of NW_022196913.1, from coordinate 104,107,949 downwards.
GAAGAGTGTATATGAGGACCCAGGAAGAGTGGCAAAGTTGAACTGCCTAGAGCCACTTGACCATCAGAGTAAGATGCAAGGAAACAACGTGTCCTGCGAACTCCTCACGTCTCAGAAAAAGCTAAGAAAGTAGGTGCATAGAGCTTCTGTGGGGCTTTGAACCTGCAAGATCTGTACGAACCTACCTTTGCCAAGTTCTGCCTGGCCACAGAGATTTGCTCCTAAGTTGGAATTTGAACACAGGGCCAGCTGGGCAGTGCTTCGTTTGTCTATCTGGAAACTTTCTCTAGGATAGAGACAGAGATGGAGTGCATGAGCAAGTCAGGTGGATCCCTTTGGTGGGGATCAGTGCTGCCTTCCCAGTGTAGGTAGCAAATGAGGAGAGGCAAGCACTGCACAAGAGTCCTGGGGCTGATTCCCCAGGGAGTTCTGGCATACAGCTGGAGTTTCCAGGAATGGTTGCTGTCCTAATGGAAGGCACATGGTACAAATGCTGTATCATTACACAATATGTAAGCCTTAGTCTCTGTCTAAAATTTTGTCCTGTAGAGCTAGAAGTGCATTGTCATAGAGTTGATGTGGACCAGTAAATGAAGCAATGTTTATTTGTCACTAGATAGAGCTACTGTCCAGTGCATGTGAGCTCCACACCTAGCTGCTGCTGCTTCCTCCTCCTCCTCCTCCTCTTCCTCTTCCTCTTCCGCTTCTTGTTCTTCTTGTTCTTGTTCTTGTTCTTCTTCTTCTTCTTCTCCTCCTCCTCCTCCTCCTCCTCC
>NW_022196913.1:104097426-104107015 GCF_008632895.1 Mastomys coucha | reverse complement strand
CTTCTTCTTCTTCTTCTTCCTCTTCTTCTTTTCTTGCACAAGGTGAATAGCCACCCTTCATTTGCTCTGCCTTCTGGTCTTCTTTGGATTCAGATTTTCTCACCAAATTAAAGCTGTACACAACTCTGGTGACAGTCCTCAGCATAGGCCTTGCTGCTAGTTTCTGACTGCATTCTGCTGCCTGCCACACTGTGAAGGAAGCTGGGAAGGCAGCCACACACCCAGAAAGTGCTAAAGTCACTGTCTCTTGAACATGACCATAGAGGTCTTTACATCAGACTCCACATTTTCATAGAACATTTCCAAGGCATACTTTCTCATAGCTGTACCCCTGGACCTTTATCTTTCAAATTTGTTGTCACTTCTATCCAAAGGTCTTGATCATCCAAATGAAAGTAGCCCTTCCCCTTAGTCATAGATCCCTGGGATCTCTTCAGCTTAGCAATTTCCTCTCTGTCTGAAGTGTTCCTGGGTGTTGGCTCATTAGTGTTTGACTTGTCTTCCACCATTCATGGCATGATTTTCACAGGAGCAGAGAATTGGATTTCTTCTTCATTATTGACATAATTTATATAATTACTAAATTATGTTGAATAAACAAGTAGATGACTATTAATAGCCTTAGAATACTTGTTGATTCCCAAGAGAACTTATGTAATCTTTTCATAGGGAATCTATAATCTCCTTTGTGCACTCATGCATATATATATATATACATGCATGTATATATGTATGTATCTGTATGTGTGTATGTATATATACACATACATACATATGTATGTAAAACAGTATATATAACAGTCGATAGAGTATATGTGTAGAAAACCTTATATATGTATATACATATGTACATTTTTTTCAGAAAAACATGAATTACATAAATAATCATATGTTTATAAATATAGGACACATCCTTCTGTGCTTATGTGTATCATCAGAATCAGAGAAACCATATTTCCATATTGAACTTATGGAAGTGAGGCTCATATAGAAGTGGTCCATATCTGCCCATGCTTGTACACATTTCAATTCCTCCCAGTGTTTGGAGAGTAGTAGAGAAGATCTTACTATTCAACCTAAATACAGGCCTCTACCATGCTTCAGTCAGAATCCATTTCAGCCAGAAATAACTAAAGGACCATTTCCTAAATGGTAAAGTCACACACTGTTAACAATTCAGGTGCTGTGGGGAACACTCTTAAGGGGACAGTGTTCTCTCCATCCTACATAAAAACCCAAGTTGTAGCTCCTGTTTTAGATGTGCAGTTATCCTCTGCATCTTCTCATGGCTTGGTGAGTTGGGGAAACACTCAAAGCGAACACCTCCCCAAGTGTGACCCTAGGAAGCCAGCCTCTAAGGTTAGCATTCTTATCTACAGAATCCTTTGGCATTCAGCCCAAGGGAACCCTCAGGGGGGAAAACTTATTTAAGCATAAAATAAAGTTGATGTGATTGCAAAGGAAGCTAATTAAATTGAAATACCGTTAATATTTTTAAAGCTAAATAGGGGTATATGAGGTTTATTGTTGGCATTATTATAAACACTTTAAATAAGAAGATCTGGCAATAGGCCTAATTGTTATAATTTCAAAGTAGTGAAGAGGGCAGTTCATTTCAAGACATCTGCTACAGTTATGCTGTTATATTAAAATATCCATTGGTGACTAAATCCCAGGCATGGGTAACACTGAGATGTGCCTACATTTTTGATTGACGGGAGCAGTAATGCTCAACTAGACTATTTGTCTTCATGTTACAGTGTGGGGAAAAACAGTCCTCTCAATACTCAGGTCTTTTGAAGATATATATATATATATATATATATATATATATATATATATATATATATATGTATGTATATATATATCACACATATATGCACACATACATTTACATACATACACATATATATGTATATATATGGAAAACCAATGTTCTGGCACCAGTTGGGCACCACTCAATTTAGATAAATTCTGACATGATTTTTCTGGGGATTGCATGATCACCTACAGATTAAGGACTCAGAAACACCATACTGGCCCTCATTTGGTACTGATGTGACCCACATTTTTTTTCAACTTGGGCCATATATCCAAGAGTTCTAAGATATCACCTCCTAAGTTCTATGGTTTTCTGAAACAACACTCCAAAACCAGGAAGATCTTTGCTTACCTTCCTGGAAGCTCTGTGATCCAGAAAGTCTGGAGAGTTTAACAAAGCCTTCCACCTACACATTTGATGATTTATTGGTTCAAGCTTCTTCACTCACCTCTTCCTGGAGGGTGGGGATAGGAATAGGTCCATGCACTAAACATTGTTTGGATCTGATTGTGAATCCACTCATCCAGGAATCTACCAAGATAATTTACTTATTAAAAGAAAAGGCATTTCCATTGTGAAAAAAATCCAAGGAGATAGGAGTTCTGTTTTAGTAACTATGTTAAAGACCCATTGGCACAAAAGCTGTTCCTAGCTCCCTTAGCAAATCCAAGTGTTCTGGAGCTCTGGGCCAGGAGACAAGGGTGAGAGCCAAGCTATACACTTCTTACTATGGATCACTATGCAGCAGTATCTCTAGCCATATTGTACAAGACTTTTCAGGCTTGCAGAAGGTACAGTACAGCAAATGTCATAAGTGCTCAACTGGGGCAAGAAACTGCCAAAGATAAAATTCAGTGAAAAAGTGAGATTGTGTTTCAGTAAAATAGTACAACTTGATTTATTAAAAAAAAACATACAAAAAAACAGGTGATGGTGCACACAGCATTTAATCCCAGCACTCAGGCCACAGAGATAGGTGGATCTCTGTATTTGAGGCCAACTTGGTCTACAGAGCTAGTTCCAGGATAGCCAGAGCTACACAGAGGAAACCCTGCATCAACAAAACAAAATAAAACAAAACAAAACATGATAGTAAATGAATTTGGGTCTTGCCCTGTAGTTTGCTAGTGCCTAAATTAGTGGTCAATGCAATTAAATATTCCATATCTCTCAAGGTCTTGACTTGAAACCACAGAATTTAAATCCACACACTCACTGAGAGATCCCAGTTTTAAAATATCTTGAACATCCAAACAGCAAAATAATGATATAATCTAATAAACATTTTCCATTAGATATCATATTCAGAGTTCCAAGGGTGAATGATCTACCCTGTGTTTGAGGTTTATTTAGCTTTAACCTAACCTTTCCTTACACACATGATTACATACTGCTTTTTGAGGTATTCCTGGAGTCAGATCATGAATCATTCTTTGTAATGCTCATTTAAGCCAGCACCCCTGGGGCTGTCATTGTGACCTAGTAATAAATCATTTGCCTACATGTGCAAGGCTCTAGGTTTCTTGTCATAAAAAAAAAAAACAAACAAACCCTAATAAATGTACACAAATACAGTATATCAATTATTCTTATAACCAAGAATATGTATGTGTCTGTATCTGTATGTATAAAGATCTGGAAAATCAAAAAGAAAAACAAAAAATTGGCTCATGCACCAAGAGGTGCCAAGTTCAAAGTCTATAGGATGAATCAGTTTTATGGAGACCTAAGGAACAATTGGATTTGAAATCTAAACGTCTTTTATTGGAGAATTTCCTTTCCCAGGAACTTAGTCATTTGGTCGATTCAGACTTTCTTCTGATTGTCGGGACCCACTCACAATATGACAGGCAATTTACTTTAGTTAGAAACTACTAGTTTAAGAGTAAACTTCATCCAGTAACACACTCCTAGAGGAATCCAGAATAACACTAACTGGAATTCAGGTATCTGAATTTAGTTCTATGCAATTCTGCCCAGTTGTCTTATTCACTGACATAAGAGAAATCATCACATCACGGGAACAGGAGGATGAATTTCATTGCTGTCCCAGCAAGCTGCTCCTTCAAATGAACAGGTCAAAAGAGGAGACTTCTGGAATAATTCGATGTGTAATTATCCTCCTTACACTTTTGCTCCCCGTCTCTTCTCTTTCCTTTCTCTGTTTCCCTGTCCTTCTTTGTCTCTTTCTATCTTTCATATTTGTCTCACTACCTCCTTTTCTCTATTCCTTCCCTTCCTTACTCTCTGACTTCCCCTTCTTCTATCTCTTATTTGTTCCTTACCTCTCTGTGTGTCCCTCTATCCATCTCTCCCTTTCCTCCTCTTTCTTCTGTTTCTCTCCCATTTCCTCTTTCCCTCCCACTTTGCTTCCTCCATATCTTCATTTCATTCTCCTTTCTTCTTTCCCATTCTTCCTCCCCTCTCCCTACTCCCCCTTTCTTTCCCTTTGGCCCCAGGAACCATAAAATCAAACTGCAGTCCAAATTCAAAATGACACAGGGATTTTATGCACTATTTTTCTCACCATCTCATGTGACGTTTCGTGTGCATGCCATCTTTAACTGTGAATTTTTGCAGTACATATGAGGATTCTCTATATACTTAAAGGGCACATCCTATTGCAGTAATCTAGTCTTAAAGGAAAGGTATATTTTTGTGTCATTATAGCCTCCTGACTTGCTTAGTTCTGCTGTGTTGTTCCTAGCAAATCCTGCCTGTCACAGAGGGAAGTGACCTCCAATCATTCAGGGGCAATGGGTGGCTTGTGGAAAGTCAGATAGGAAACAAAATATGTAGAGGAAAAAGGTATGGATAGAAGATAGAGGCAGGAGATTGTGAGAAGCAAGGAAATAAGTAAGGCCCTGCACCTACCCTGGTTTCCAAGGAGGAATATTTACCTGAACTGAAATCAGAAGACTGTAGACTACAAAAAGGTCCTTTAATCATAACAGGGGCAAGGAAGGGACAGGGTAGGAGGTAAGTATTGGGGCCTGCTCTGGGCTGGCCTTTGGGAGGTTGTCAGCAGGGATTTCTCCAGCATCAACTTCTGAGTATGTATACTCCCCCATCTGCTCAGTTGGGCTTCCTCTCTGCATGATGCTTTCGCATGTGTTGACAAGAAATATCTTTGACATGCAGAAGGTTAGTAATTTTTAGATTCTGCCAGAAGACGCTCAAAAAAATCTGTCTCCCCCAGCTGGTCTCCCTGCCCTGCTTTTCCTTCTGAGTCCTCCTGTCGATTGATCTGCATCCTTGTAGCTCCTGACTCTGCAGACTTAGGTGTCTTCTTGTTGTTACAGATATCTGGAAATCTCAGCATGGTTTCCATCTGCTCCAGGGATGAGCAAACACTGAATGGCCTTGACTTGGCCAGATGCTCTGAAGAGAAGAGCAGGACTAGATTTGGGTCCCAAGTATGATTTTTCCCCTTAAAAGCTGTGTAATTTGGGGTAAGATACTCGACATCACCAAGTTTCAATTGTTTTCAGATGTGAAATGATGCCTAATGAGATCTTAGAGGTTATAAACTTAAGACAGAAGATACAAAAGTGAGTTCTTTTTCATACTTGGTAGCTGAAGCTGGTGACCTCATAAGAGAGAGTATAAAATGGCCACTAGAAGCTAATAGCAGTGAGAGAATTGGACAGAATTGGATAATAGGGAACAAGATAGAATGAGATAGAAGGAATTGGAGGCTGAGAAAATTTTCTGTCAACAAGAAAAGGTTTCTCAACACACAGTGACCAAACATCAATTCAAAATCCATCTCTCAATGAATCTGAGTACTTTCTGGCAGGCTGGCCTGTGTTGCATTATGCACCATCACAGCAGCCTTGGCTCTGGAAACACCACATGCACACTCTACACAGTGCATACTATCACACCATGCCACACTAACAAACACTGCCCAAAATACCTCAGCTCAAACGTGAGGCTTGCATGTTATGAACGTCAGTGTTTGCACGCCACAAAAGTAGATTGCAGCAGGACGGAAAGGTGATGGTTTAATGACAGAAAACAAAGACTTAATACTTTCCTACCATCACTCCTCAGCATGTATCAGATGAGTGTATCTTTACATTGTGTTGTAGTAGAATGTTTCTTTTTAGAACCACTGCACGAGTGGCTGGTTGGAGTTTCATTAAAAAAAAAAATTCGTTAAATGGATTTTTGACTTGAGGTTGAGACAGATTTGTCTAATCATTCTGTAATGGCTCTAAACAAACTTCTGCCATTTTGAATTAGCTATTTGTGTGAAGCAGAGTTGTCAACACTGACAATTATAAGATCTAAATATTGGTCAATTCTGGAAAATGCAGGGGTTCTACATTACACTGTACCAAATATTCAGCCAAAATATAGTTCTTTATGCAAGAAGACACAAGTATATCTATCTCATTAGTATGTAGGTTTTCTTTAAGCTTAATAAATGATTTTATCTATCTCTGATATAAACATATGATAACAGTTCAAATATATTGATATTTGAATTATACATATATATATATCAGTGCTCTTTTAACATTAATTTCTTTATGATTTACTGTCAGTAAATCTCTGATTTGCAACTGTTTTTTCTATACTTATATACATGGAACACGTAAACATTTCTCAGGTAAGCAGAGTTTATGAGCACAACATGGTAACTATAGTCCACAACACTCAGCTACTCAATCTCCAGTGTTTCATAAGAAAAAGACTTTGAAGCTTCCCAAAGCATCGATGATAGATGTTTGAGGAAATGTAACTATCTTGATAATGACATATGTGTATATTTTTAGAACATAATTCCATACTTAATAAGTATGTAAAATATGATATATGGATTGAAAACAAAAATTTATATTAAGGAGACCACAAAATTGCTAACCATATCATCTAGCACCTTGAAAGCATCAATAAAGATTTTTCTTTCCCTTAAAAAATTTGTTTTCCTTTTAACATCTAGAAGTTTCTTTTGTGTTAATTTTCCCTCCATTTACTGATGAACTTACTAAGAAGTTGAAGAGGCAGGAGAGTCCTTCCTGGACTCCAAGTGGCTGTGCAGCACCCCCTAGAGGCTGGTGTTGTCACAAGCATTAGTTTGCCTTGTCATTCAAAGACATGGCCTGTTAAAAGTCACTCAGCTCTGATTGGTGAAATGGGAAGATTCTGGATCCTGTCCATTCTCTCTGCAATATATGTACTCCATACTGTCTCTATGTTGATGGTACTAGCTTGAAGGGCTCTACTGTTCTCCAAGGATGAAAATGTGGCCCAAGGAACAGTGAAATTAAGTGTGAGTTGGAAGTAGGAGACTCATTTGGGTTGATATGATGTATGATGCATGTGTTTATGTGAGTACATGTATGTGTGTGTATGTGCGTGTGTGTGTGTGTGTGTGTGTGTGTGTGTGTGTGTGTGTGTGTGTAAGAGAGAGAGAGAGAGTAAAAGGGAGAGGGAGAGAGGGGGGAATGGGCACATTCATGCCATTCCATGTGTATAATGGAACCCTGGAGTGTCAACCTCACTTTCCCCCTCATTGACACCAGAGTCTCTTTGCCTTTTCATTGTACATACTAGGGGAGATGGTCTGGGAGTTTCTAGGGATTCTTTTGCCTCAACCTACCATCTCTCTGTAGGAGTGCTGTACCATATCTGACTTTATAGAGGTTTGGGAATTCAAATTCAAGTGTTCGTGTTTGTGGAATAAGCGCCTTACCTTTTGAATTATCTCCTAAATGCTCTCAAGCATTCTACCTGCCTGCATCTGGAGGGGGGCTACCTTGCTCCAGGGTAACATCCTCATCATTAAGAGTCTACTCAAGAAGCTGGTATGCTGTAGCTAACGCCAAAATGATTAGAGAACCAGATGACTCCAGATTTTCAGGGACTCTGTTGACAGTTCTCTACTGTCTCTACCCTCTGCTGAGTGGTTTGCACCTCTGGCCTCATTTTTCTCATTTGGAACCTTTGAAAGGTTGTACTTACTTGAGTAGGGTGGTATGGAATGAGGGAAGAAGCTATGTACAATTATAGGAATCATTTCTTCTGATGAGTAAATGATGAGTTACTGGATGATGGAGTTAAATGGATGTTGGTATGCCCTTCATTTCTCCAACTACAGTACAGATAAAAACTAACTTTATCATTTAACTCATTTTGTTAGAAAGCAAACTGTAAGGTCATAGCCTGTTCTATGATCACCATTACTGGGCTAATGTGTACAGTAGGTTATTCCAAGTGCTTGGTACGAAGGCAGCACCTAGTACATGCTCAGTATGTCTTGGTCAGTAGTGGTAACATTTTAGTTTTATTATTTGGCTTCAGAAAATGGCATCAAATGAAAGCATCCAGCATTCAAGGGTTGGTAAACATATGGAATGCTCCAGAGAACACTCCATGAGAAGCTTGTTTGACCTCTAGGGTGAATAAATAATTGTTATAACTCTTAACAGTTCCCAAAGGTAAGGGGACAAGGGGACTTGCCATTGCTGATCATCACAGTGGTGTTGAGGGTTGGCTGTAGAAACCCAGTTGTGCCACTTCAGGGCTTTTCTCCCAAGGAACTGTGTAGTAAAGTCGTTGAGTTCACTACTGTTCAATTTGAAAATGCATGTAAATGACCATAAATGGGAATAAATCTCCATTCTTATCCAGAATCCCTTGTAATTTAGTAAGTACTGTTCACATTTCCCCAAAGGTCCTATTTTGTTTTTTTATTTTACTCATCCATACATATTTATTGAATAATTGCTATATGTTGGCCATGTTTATGTATTGCTCTGGGGAGGCAAACAAGGGTGGATACTTACTTACCCTGCTTTCAGCAAAGGTTTTTCCCAATTTGTTATTTAAAAATGACTCATGTCCCAGCTCTGCTTACAACTCCCCATTGACCTAGCTTCTCAATTTTGACTTTCAATCTGTACCCTTTATCCTGGCACATGACATCCAACATTAGTGTAGCAGTACAGAAAAAAGTAATAGCCAGAAGTGGGGGAAGCTGGGAGATTGCACAGTTGGTAAATACAAACCTAAAGGCTTATGTTCAGATCGCCAGAACCTACTTAAAAAGCCAGGTGCAACATCAACCTATAATCCCATCATTGGGAAAGAGGAAAACAGAGAATCTCTAAGGCATAATGAGCAGCCAGTCTAGCAAAGTAAGCAAGTTAGAAGTTAACTGAAAGACTGTCTCAAGCAATGAGGTGGAGAGCAACTGAGAAAGATGTTCAACATTGACCTCAGGCTTCCACTCATCCACTCATGCACTCATACACATATGTACATACACATTCACAGTACATATACATAAAAAGAACAAAGGGAAAGATATATTTTTAAAAGTTATTAGGAATAAAATCACCAGCAGCTATGCCATGACTGATAAACAAACCAACCAAGTTGCAGAGATCAAGTATTGAAATCTTGAATTCATCTTTTGGTCATTAAATGGATTGTGAACCACTATAATGCAACTGCCAAGGGCAGGGACTTCCCTCAGTGCACTCATTACATGTGGATCTCCTGTGAAATGTATTCAAAAGAATGGTCTTGGACCCAACTCATACTTATTGAGCACAAGTGAATAAATGAGTGTGTGACATCTCTATATAGAATCAAAAGAGTATATTTCTGGGACTAGCTAGTATCTGTTAGGAACTATTTTATAAAAATCTTGTCAAAAACATACTTTTACAGTGAAAAGAAATTTCTTTTTTTTTAAGTTTCTATTCTTTTTTTATTAGATATTTTCTTTATTTACATATCATATGATTTCTC
>NW_022196913.1:104052229-104097416 GCF_008632895.1 Mastomys coucha | reverse complement strand
AAAAAAAAAAAAAAAAGAAGAAAGAAAGAAATGAAAAGAAATTTCTACTGGTACTAGTCTGTTTACCTTCAATAACTATGCAGAAGAATTCATAGGCAACGCTTGTAAGCATGGATGTGGCTATGTCCAAATGAAACTTTATTCATAAAACCACTCCCAATCGTCCCAGAGTGTAGATGCCTATGTTACCATTGAGGCTACCAATGAAACTCAAAGGCATCAAGAAACTCAAAGTCTCGCCTGTGGAGCAGTTAAATGGAAAAGGTGTGTTGAGCTTTGCCTCTGTCCCCCAAAGGACAGCCTTTGACATGCATGTTTGTAAGGACATGCCTTTGTCTAGGAGCCCCTGAAGATGGAAGTCCTCTTTCATAGTGTTGGAAATTGGAGAATTCTTAATTTGGTATTTTAGAAACGGCCTTTTCGAATCTACCCATTTCCAGTCTGTCGGTGTCCACATCCGTTTGCCAGAATTGTGGTGTGAGCATGTATCATTTCTTGATTACTTCAGCAAAGCTGAATAATAAAATCTGCTGAAGACATTAAAATTAAAATTAAATATTTTTATGCTGAAAAAAATTTTTACAGCTTAAAATTCTTAGGGAAACTGCAGGTGTTTTGGTTAGAGAGTGGGAAAGTTCAGGAAGTTGATCTTCATAGAAAGCAGGACTTGTGCAAACTTTGGAGCAGAGCTGAGCCTTTTAAAGATGCTTTGTTTTGGTGGGCAAGGAGAGTAGACTGGATGGGAGCAGTGTCCTGTGAACCCGTCTCATAATCATATGTAGGCAGAATGCAGAAAGGAAATGTTCATTTTGACAAGATTTTATTGAGCCCCGACTCAGCACTGCTCTTTCATGAAGTTTGGTTGTGCCAGAAGGGAGATACACACAAGGCCAACCAAACCTGGGAGCTTGTCATCAAAAGTCCACAGCCCAGCTTTTGGTAATTCTGGATGCTGTCAGTAAGAGATGGTTTCTAGCAACAAGGAACAGAGGGTTGGCTGTTTTAATACTCATACTCACTAGCAAAAGTAAGACAATGTGTTAAAAGCAGCGTTTCTCAAAGCGGCCCTTCGGCCAATATACCAGAACTCACAAAAGAGCATGTTAGAAGCATAGATTCTATCAAAGGCAATACTACAGAGAGGAGAGGTGGGTTTTTTCCCTACCCATGACATGAAATGGATATACATTCACATGCAGTGACAGGTCCAGTCACAGTTTATACAGATGTCACAAAATAGCAACTGAGAGAGGGTGGCAAAACTAAATGTAAAATACAACATCGAAAATTTCAGGGAGATAACAGAAAAGGAAATCCAGACGCACTTAGTATGATGGTGAGTTAAACACGATCTCTAGGTGGTGATCTAAGGAAGGATGCATGGGCTAGATCACAGTAAATTTTCTGCTTTATGGATGACAGTGTGAAATGAGGTGAGAAGTATGCTGGAGGCGAACATTTCCTCAGTATTTATTAAATTAAAAAAATCAATTATGAAAAACATGAAACTAGACCTTCAGCCTTAACAATAAGAACACAATTGTTTGCCTAAACGTAAGTTGGCAGATGGGAAGACATGACTAGGAGAGGCTCCACAGCACATGGGTGTGCACATTTCTTCAGAAAAGTGCACATTCAAGCAACAGTGCAGCAATATACTTATTTGGAGAACCCAAATCCAGGACACCCACAGAGGACACCAAATGTTGTCGAGGACATGGCGCAACAGGAACACTCCTTCACTGTTAGTGGAAATACAAAATGGTGCAGCCATTTTGGAAGATGGCTTGGAAGTCTTACAAAACTATGCTTTTACTGTGTCCGCACTGAGGAGTTGAAAATTCATGGCTACACAGGACCTTGCACTGTTAACTCCTAATCGCCCCAACCTGGAAGCAACCAAGATGCCTTTCCGTAAGTGAGTGGATGCAGAAACTGTGTTGCTAAATACCACACAGCACTTTACAAAGCTCCCAAGTCCTGAAAGGATACAGAAGGAAGAATTGCACATCGCCAAATGGGAAAAAAATCCATCTTAAAAACCTGCAGGCTGTGTGCTTTTCCACTCTATGAAAAGCTGAAACTCAGGAATCAGAAATGGGCGTAGGCATTAATGCAGTGAAAGGAATGAACTGACAGGGCACAAAAGATTTTAGGCCAGTAAAATTATTCTCTGGCTGGTGTTCTGATGGTGGACACATACCTTTTTTTTTTCTTTTCTCTTGGATATTTTATTTATTTGCATTTCTAATGTTATTCCCTTTCCAAGTTTCCCCTCTGCAAACCCCCTATCCCATCCCCTCTCTCCCTGCTTCTATGAAAGTGCTCCCCCACCCACCCACCTACTCCTGCCTCACCACCCTAGGATTCCCCTACACTGCAGCACTAAGCTTTATAATTGTCTAAATCCATAAGATAGCACAATGAATATTAGATTCTGCATGAGAATGATGGCTCTGTGCAGGTTCAGCAGTCCTAACCAGTGTCCTGGTCTTCTGGGAAAACTAGATAGTAGGAAAGGCTATACATGTATGGGAGCAGAAAACATACAGGAAATCCCTCTCTTCTGCTCATTTTTGCTGGAACCTAAACTTAAGTCTATGGGCACTGTGTATTCCCAGGCAAATGAAATGCCCTGTGCTTCTAATCCCAGCATTGCTCTGAGGTTGAAGGCCAGAGATTCTAGCTTATCTGTTGAGCACTGGGCTAAGGAAAGCGCCTGTACTTTTTTTCTTTTTATTCTTTTCTCATATAATACATCTCTACTGAAGCCTGCCCTCCTTACCCTCCTCCAGGCTCCTCTCCACCTCCCCTAGATCCATGGCTCCTCAGTTTCCCTTCAGAAAAGAGGAGGCCTCTCAGTGCTCTCAAATGAACATGGAATAACAAGATGCAATAAGACTGGACAGGGTGGCCCAGTAGGAGGAAAGGGGTCTCAGGAGTAGGCAAGAGTTAGAGCCACTCCCACTGTAAGGAATCCAACAGAAACCTCAAGCTAAACAACCACATGTCTGCAGAGTGCCCAACACAGACTCAGGCAAACTCCCTGACTGTCCATTCAGCCTGATTGTCATTGAGCCTCTGTGAGCCATGCTTAGTTGATTCTGTGGGCCATGTTCTGGTGTCCCCTATCCCTCTGGCTCCTATAATCCTTCCTTCACCTCTGCAGCATGTTCCTCTAGCTCTGCCTAAATGTTTGGCTGTAGGTCTCTGAAATCTACTCCCATCATCTGATGAAGGAAGCCTCGCTGATGATGATGGGTGTAGGAGGCCATCATTGACTTCTTTTTTTTAGTAGTGTTTGGTTCTATCTTACGATTTTGAGCGATCGAGCTTCGAGGTCCTGGCCATCCCAGCAGTGTCAGGGATGGGCTCTGTCTTGTCCCTTGGGTTAAAAGGAAGACATGTCATCGACTAGCCATTTCCACAGGCTCTGTGCCACCATTGCCACAGGAAGGATAGGTTGAATGTTTTGTGGCTGAGTTGGTGTCATGATCCTACCACTGGGAGCCTATCTGGTTACAGAAGATGGCCAGTGCAGGAACCATATCCTCCATTATTAGGAGTATTCACTAGGATTACCCTCGTTGGTTCCAGGGTTTTCACTGCACTAGGTTTCCACATCACCATCTAAATGTACCCCCATTTCAATTGTCTTTCCTGTACTCTCTCCCTCCATCCTCCCCACATCCTTCCTCTTCCCATCCCCAACCACCCCCAGTCCACTCAGAAAATCTGCTATGGTGGATGGCACCCAAGTAATGATAGCTGAGGTTGTCTCCTGAGGTCCACTTGTCCATGTGTACACATGCACCCACCAAGACATATAAATGCATGAACATACACACATGCAAATGAGCATAATCCTGAGCCTCATAAAGGAAATTTGTGAGGAGCTGGCAAATCTGCCTATCAACTGTCTTGCCAGGATTTCTGAAGTGCACTAGCAGTTTGGAATCACGGATGCAGGCTATAATCTGAGTCTTGAGTTGACAAGGTTTATGTATGAGATTTTGGAGAAAATTTAACATCGTGTGGAGGAATTTAGACTGCTGTACAGGCTGTGAAGAGGCCCTGAAGCTTTTGATCAGAGTGACAGGATCAAAGTATTTTTTCAGATATTTGTCTGCCAGATGAAAACTCTGCACATGCCCAGGAAATGAAAGCCAGGGTAGAGTGTTAGAATGCCTGCAAAGAGCTTAAAGAGTTCCTGAGACAGGTGATGTGGATAATACTTTGGTCTCCTGAGTCCAAAGGTAGTGTGACTCAAGAAGAAGGAATCTGCCTGAAATCCAGTTGCCTAACCATGAATCCTGGTTGAGTCTGAGACATGGATTATTGACCAGACAGTGGATGGCAGCCACTTCATTATGGAGACTGAAATCTAAAAAGACCCTTGGAATCATGACTATAGTCAACATTAACCAGGCAGAGGTCTCCTGAAGGATCTGAGTGCTGTGGTCAGCTATGAAATGCACAGCTCCTTCATCTATAGATTTCATGTCTTATGGGGAAATCTATTTCTTTAACCTTTATAGTGAGTGTCCTGCAAGCAACCTTGATCAGAGAATACTCAAGGTTCAGATGTATTTCACACAGTGACCACAGTGGGAGACTTCATTTCATAGGGATGTTCAGGGACTCCAGCAAATTTCATCTTCTAGCTTTGCTAAACCCCAGAAGGCATGTTCTCATGTGTGATATTCAATCTTTGCTGTCAAGTTGATTAAATTGAGAGACACCTAGGAGATTAGTAAAGTACACCTCTGGTTATGCCTATGAGTGTGTTTCCAGAGTTGATTAGATTATGAAGGCTCTGACTTAATCAAGGGTTTAATCCATTGATGAACTAAAAAAATTAGTAAACTATTTAGAAGTGGTGGAACTGTGGA
The DNA here is from genome assembly GCF_008632895.1 of Mastomys coucha. Taxonomy (NCBI): domain Eukaryota; kingdom Metazoa; phylum Chordata; class Mammalia; order Rodentia; family Muridae; genus Mastomys; species Mastomys coucha. Next base: position 104,092,524 of record NW_022196913.1, on the reverse strand, counting down.
AAGTGGGACCTAATTAGAGAAAGCAGGTTATTGGTGGCATGCTTAGAAAGAGTATATCTTTATGGTATCTCTTTCTTTTTGCCTCTGGCTCTGTTCCCTGATATCCATGAGGAAAGAAGCTTTATTTCCTTACAGTCTCATCAGAGTGTGGGCAAAATGGACCCAGGTAACTGTGGACTGAAACCATGAGCCTAAATGGTCTTTCCTTCCCTTTGGTTGTTTACATCAATGTTTTAACACAGTAATGTATGAAACTATAACACCCAAAATATTCTTGAGCCAAAAGCAACATATGGGAGCTTGTAATGCCCAGGGCTCTGTCCAGACCTTATGTATCAAAACTATGGAGGGGAACAAAGCTGCCCCACAGATGCCATCTTTGGATTCCCATGCAGCTTGGATATGTGACATGTTGACCTAGGACTGCTTAATTAGATCTACATAGTTATAAGGCATTTGCCTCCCATTCCACAGAACACACCTATTGTAAGGCAAGGTGGTATTGGGATATGAATGTTCACAGAGAATAATAAAATGGGTTGTGATGAGATGAAACTCTCATCATAGCCTACTCCATGTCTCGCCTGTAAAATAAGGATGACCATATCTCATTCACAGAGTAATGAGAGACTTCATGTGATAAGGTAGAGTCTTGGCTGCAGGCTCTAAAGGATGCTAACACATTTTATCCTCTTTCTATATTTTCCCCATGCCTTGAAAGAGACAAGACAACTGGTGTTCCACCTTCGATGATACATAGGTACATTTTTAGGTTGTTTCTGAGAAGAATCCACCCTGAGAAATGTGCCTACAAGGCAATTTAATCAACAAGAGCTTGGGTTCTGTAAATACTGATTTTAGGACAGTCTTGTAGGAGGCTTTTCTATTTAGGAACCACTTCAATGGCATTGTATCATTTATTGCCTGCTCCATTCAGAAAAGTGACCCCATTTAACACCTTTTGAACAGGGCACAGGCCCAATAACCCTAAGAAAGGAAATTCCCGGCAAAAGACCCACTGGTAGGTGATGGCTGAAGCAAGCTTTCTCACTCTTTTTGCTTTCCTGGACAGGTCACCATGGGGACAACATAACCAGGGCTATAAAATGTTTAGTAAAGCTGAAAAGGTTCTCAATCTCATTAAAAAACTAATTTGGGATGGGGTCTTTTCCCCATGTTCTACAGAGAAAAGGGGAAAGATTTTGAGATAACCTGACTCAGATGATGCATGCTATATTAAAAGGCCAAATGAACCAAATTCCATATACATAGAGCCATAGAGCCATGCTAAAATATGACATCTTGCTGAACAGTTTACATCTTTCATTGCTAAAATTTGCTGCCTTCCTGACATAAGGCTAAGACTCTTAGCCTCTTGGCCCAGAAGCTATCTGGATGCCCTCTTTGGGAAAAGTCCCCAGCTCCATGGCAATTGGCTGGGTTTCCCATACAGTTGGGAGGTTAAAAAAGAGAGCTGAATATTACAGGGATGTTGGTAAAAGCCAACACTGCCTTCTCTAAATATGGCAATGCTGATTTTCCCTGTCTTTGCAATCTAGCGTTCTGAGTGGGGCCCAAGAGACACATGAACCACTGCCACAAATTAAAACTGCAGGCTTAGAACTGCCTTCTTGAGGTTGTAAGTGAGCAGAGTGGATAGTGGGTGGCCTTGCTGTGGCAAGCAAATGCAAATTTCCTGGGGAACAGAAGAGATTACATCCAGATGAGAAAGGTAAGGGGCTACTCACCCCATGGTTCCAAATCCTGCTGACATGAACCAAGCTCTCCTATTCCAGAACTCCTTGATGATAATAGCTATGATTTGCTGAGCACCTTCTATGCACGTGGTACTATGCTAGGTATGGACTGCTTAATGGAAGTCCTTTCAGAAGTCCATGGTCTTATTTTTCAAGTAGACCAACTATGTTATTAAATATTTCTAATGTTCAAGATGGCATAAGCGAAACAGTGATAGAGTAAAGAGCAGATTCCCAGAGAACTTCAGAGGATGCACAGGGATGTGCCCTTTGTGTGTGAACCAACTCTTTTGGAGAAGTAGCAACTGTTTCAGACATGTAGTTGATTACACAATGTATTTTCTGTGCAAGGCTAGGATGAAGGTAGACTGCATAACAATGTGTGGCTTTAGGGTTAGAGCCTATTGTTTTTGTAACATTTTGATATTTTCTTCATTTGCAAATTGTTTGCATTTCTTAAACATTAAATATTCTGGTGGTTTTAGTATGCTTGGTCCATGGGAAGTGGTACTATTAGGAGGTATGGCCTTTTTGGAGAAGGTGTGGCCTTGTTAGAGGAAGTGTGTCACTGTGGAGTGGGCCTTTGAGGGCAGTCTGGCCAGTGGGATCAGAGTATCCTCCTAGATAGCTTTGGATCAAGATGTAGAACTCCAGACTCTTCCAACACCATATCTCTACAGGCTGACATGCTTCCCACCATGATAATAATGGACTGAACCTCTGAAAATGTAAGCCAGCCCCAATTAAATGTTTGCCTTTATAAGAAGTTACCCTGCTCATGGTGTCTCTTCATAGCAATAAAACTCTAACATAGGTAGTTATCAAATAAATGTCACATTAAATCTTATTCATTTGAATTTTTGAGATGTTGGCACTCCTCTTAAATTTGTTTCCATAACAGCTTTATTGATATATAATCCATATTCATTCTGTTGACCCATTTGAAATGTGCAATGCAGGGATGGTAAGAATGCTCAGTGGGGAAAGATGCTTATTGCCAGGCCTGAGTACCTGAATTCAATTCTTCAAATCTACATGGTAGAAGTAAAGAACCAAATAAGAAAAGTTGTCTTTAGGCCTGCGCACACATGTTATGGTACATGTGGCCCCCACTCTTCTGACACACGCAAATAATGTTTTTTTAAGAAAAAAAGTGTATGCAATATTATGCATAATGCAATGCTTTTCAGGTTTCAAAATCATAGCAGAGTCATGTAAGAGTCCCCCAAATCAAACTTAAAGCATCTTATTATTCAAAAGAAAAGGAAACACAACCTTTAAAAACATCTAGCCCTCCCACCTACACCACTCAGCTCTCACCTCTCCCTCTTCCCTCCTCAGCCCTTCTCTTTCCCTTCCTGTTGAAAGTAACCACTAGCTTAAATCTATACAGTTCCCTGTTGTAGACGTGGTATGTGTGTGTGTGTGTGTGTGTGTGTGTGTGTGTGTGTGTGTGTGTGTGTGTGTGGTGTGGGGAACATGCATGTGCCCGTGCACATGGAGACCAGAGGTTCATTTTGAGTGTCTTCCTTTATCACTCTCTTCTTGAAAAGCTGAGACAGTGTCTCTGCTGAATCCAGAGCTCACAGACTTGGCTTAGTGTAACCAACCCGCTTTGCCTGGTGATCCCATGTCTCCACCTACAGAGTTCTAGGATTATGAGGGCCTGGCCCTAGGCTCAGCATTTGTGTGAGTGACGAGAATCTGAACTCTAGCCTTTTGTGTTATGGCAATACTATTTGTTCTTCTTTGTCTGGCTTCTTTCTTCCAACTATTAACCCAATAAGTGGAAGAAAGGGTTTATCTGAATTTTATTTTAATCGCCAAATAAAATTCCATCCTGTTTTTATAACATGTTTGTCTATTCAGCAGTTGTTTGCAGCCTAGCTTGAACCCACTGCAGGGCCACGGGTGGCTAATGATTCCAATCTACCCATGTATAAACCCTAAATGCTGTGTGTTCGTTCATCTTACTTTGCTTCACTCCTCTTACTAAAGCAAGAGTTCTATTTTATGTCATAGTTGCAGTATGCCATTTGTCTAATTTCTAAGTGAGGTGTTGATGCAGGCATCTGGTGTCTGTGGGCTGGTGACCAATAGGGCAGCAAGGTCAGAGCCGCTCTCTAGCAGCTCTGTTTCTGTTCTTTCCTGCTCTCTAAGTTGCATCTGCTCCTACTAGCTTGGTCCCCAATGTGCTTGTCACCCACACATACGCCCACCTTTCTCCTGCAGCAGAGGGGAGACTGCACATTGTCTTTTTCAAGCATCAAAACATCTCCTGGCATTTAGGAAGCCTTCGCAGAGCAGGGGTGAGGAAGTGAGCCCATCAGGGAATTCAAGAACCCCAGCAGGGCTTAGGCTGTGCATGAAAAGTGAGAAAGCACAGCTGAGTGTATCTTATAGGTTCATAGCAGAGGAGAGCCCCCGCTTGGCACAGCAGGTAGTTTTGGTTGGGGCAAAGAAGCAAGCATATGTGGAGGTGGCTATGCTGGGAAGCATAGCAACGAGGACATTGTAACTTCATTTTCAGAGGAGATAGAAAAAAAGCAAGTCTTCTGAACTGACCAGTGATTTCTTTCAATTCAAACCAGATCCAGAGTTGATTGCATGCCTCCTTAATAGAATCTTTTGTATGTTAGAGATGCAGGGAATAATAACTTGATATGGGGCTTGCTGATCACGGTGGTCCAGCTGTGTAAGTATACCAAAAAACCACCATATTTCACTCTTCAAAGACTGCTATTTATTCTATAGGTATGTCTCAATATGATGGGTGCAATGGTAAATGTTTGATTGGGTGGATGGAAGGTTGGAGGGACCTGAGTGTCAGATCGCCTGATTGGCTGACTGATTGGTTGCAGAGAAAAAGTTAGATGGATTAAAGAACAAAGGATTGTACAACTTACAGAGGTTCCAAATATACTTCCTTTTAGCTGTTCTATAAACATTGAGCATGGTCTGGGTGGGAAACAGCCCACATGAGAATCACGAAAATTCCATGGCTTAATATTCTCCCCCATTATCAGAAACAATTCCCAGATGTTTATCAAAGCAACTTCCTTAAAAGCATGTCCATACCCTATATCCCTCTTGATATTTTTTTCATTTACCTCTTAATACTTAATAGCACTCACCACAATCTGACACATGTATGTATTATTTTTTAAAAGTAAATATCCCTTCAATAGTATTCCTAGTAATATGAAGGTTTTTCTATTTCATTCATATCTGAGTTTCTAGATCATTGAATAATGTTTGTCACATAGTTTATATTCAGTAAATAGTGGTTATGTATATGAATAGTTATGAATAGTCTCATTCCTTATGGGAAGAGATGAAAAAGCCTTTCTAGACCCCAGTTCAAAATAAAAAAAAAGACAGTATATGGAATATATTATCATGACATGCATGTAACCTTCTCATTATATTTGAAACTAATTTGTATTTAGGAAATATACCAGTCAGGTTGAAACTTAATTATCAATTTTTGCAACTAAGAGTTTGAAAGAGATGGTATTAAAATCTGTAGGTAATTTCAGGAGTTGTCTTCTTGAAATATTATGGCTTCCAGTCTATAAGCATAGATTGTTATGACATTTATTTAATTTAATATAATTTTAACACCATTTTTAGTTTTGAATGGTGAACTTTATATATTTTTTATTAAACACATTCCAAATTTTATTTAACCATTGACCCCTTGATTATTTAGGGTTTTATTGTTTAGCTTCTATACATTTATGGATTCCCCTAACTTCTTCCTATTATTGATTACTAATTTTATAATGTTGTTACCGAAGAACATATTGTGTCTGATTTCAGCCTTTTCAATTTTCTGAAAGTCGTTTTCTAGCCCAGCATATGGGCACTCTGGGAAACCATCCATGTGTACTTGAGAGAACATGGCTTCTGCTGTTGCTGTGTGCAGTGTTCTGTGGATGTCTGTCAGGTCTAGCTGGTTGGTGCTGTTACATAAGTCTTCCCGGATACTTAGTCTATCCATTATTTCATCAAGAATATTCAAAGTACTAACATTTTGCATGAAATTATATGGTTCTCGTAGATAGCACATTCGCTCCATGTCTTGAGGAGCTTTGATATGGGTTGCATCTACGCTTATAATTGTCCTGCCATTCTGATGAATTGACTGTCATATTCTGTATGTAGTCTTTTATTTAGGTCTAAATTGTACTTCTAGTAAAGAATCTGTAGTTATAACGTGTTTTTTTTTTAATTTGGTCTATCCCTGCTCTTAGGTTGGTATGCATAAGCAACTCCTAGTTAATGTAGTGCCAGATGCTGTAGGCTTTACATCTACCATTTTGCTCTATGTTTACATATTGCTACTATTTACATACCCTAATGTTGTTTCCATTACTCTATTCTTTTATTACCCTTTTAATTTTTAAAACTTATTTTATAAGTGGATAAATATTATGTGTACATGTGTGTCTGTGCACTGTGTGCATGCCTGGTGCTGAGAGAGGCCAGAAAAGGGACCAGAGCTACAGATGGTTATCAGCAGCCACACAGGTGCTGGGAACTGAACTGAAGTTGTTTGAGAGAGAAAAAGCTAGTGTTCTTAACTACTGGGCCTTCTAGCCTCTCTTGCATTACTTTTTATGTTTGTGTTATATATTTTGCTAGTACTTGAACTACAAGTTGAAGGCCAGCCTGGTCTATACAGTAAGACCCTGTGGGAATAGAAGAGTTGACTTTCCCTAAGGAAGAGCACTCTAATACACACACACAGTGGTGACATAGGAAAGCCTTGGGCTTCATTTGTTTTTCTTCATTGTTTTTTTTTTATTTCTATGACTTAGCTTTCAAATCTTGGTCTCCTCATCTCTGAGGTGCCTCACTTTCTTCTGCCAGTACTAATATGATGTTGAGTTCTCTCAAGATTTCCATTGACTTAAAGGCCCTTAACAATTAACTTAATTTAATAGACGTTGACTTTATCATTATCTTCTATGTGGCAAGCTGTCACTTTTTTAACTTCTTTATAAACCTGCATTTGTGATTTCTTGTAGTATATTTAGGAACATGTTTAAAATAGCAGAGTGGAACTTTTGTCTAGTCACTCTTCCATCCATTTGTACTTCCATCACTGTGGAATGATGGTTTCTGTTAATCATGTGTTTGTCTTCCCCTGCATGTAAGTAGTAATTCCTGTTTCTTTGCTGGTTCATATTTCTTGGGAAGTGGATGTTTTAAACACTAAAATGTGACAACTCTATAAATCAGATTCCCTCATGACCATTACTGGTACTGTTCATGTAGTAAATTTGCCAGATTGGGGTCTACTTTCTGTATCCTGTATAGCCACTTAAGTCTTAATAAGTCTTGTTCACTTAATAGTCTGTTTCAGGCAGGACTCCCTTAAATTGTCAGGGCTAATGAGTCCTCCAGCCAATACTGAGAGGTTCTATTACCGTCAAGGCTCAGAAAGCCAGCTTGGAACTTTTTCAGTGTTTACATGTGCACAGCTTCAAAAGCACCAAGAAAACTGAAGGGCTTTCCTCAGTATATCATCATTATGTAGGTAGACCTAAGCACATGTGCAGCCCTTCAGACAAGCTTGGGTTCCTATATTCTCCATGATATGTGTGTGATATATGTGATGGCCTGTAGCACAGACTTCCTTTCAAGTCTGGCTACCTTGCTTTTCCTAACTTGAATTGGTATATTACATAGCTACAAAATTCAACACTGATTATACTCTGCAGACACCTGTAGGGGGCTGGGGGGAGTCTGTTTTCATCCTGGAAACCCTTAAGTCAGGTCAGATAAAGACAAATCAAGGAAATGAGATTTCTAGGGAGTCACCAGACAAACTCAAGAAAGCTATCTGTAAGCTAGGCTTTGAAGGAATTCTAGGCCCACCCCTTTTCCCACAGACATGACTGGGCTGTTGCTTTTGACTGTATTTGTATGTTGTTTTTGAGGACTATCCTATGTGGCGTGGGATTAGGGAGACTAGGAAACAGGTCAATTAAAGCACTACAAAGTTCTCTTTGCAGATGTTCAGCCACTCCATTTGAATGCACAAACCCTTATTGTTCTAAGTTTTGATTAAACCTTCAGAGGATTGGAAAGTTTAGTTTGCTTCCTTTTTCCAGGTAATGTTTGCCTCTAGAGTACAATTTTAGAAGCAAGGCTGACAGCTTCCAGAGCTGGTGCTTCTCCTGGGAAGCAGTTCCATCTGCCTTCTCCACCTCGCTGTCTCCATGTGTACCTTAACTCTAGACTGTGGACCACAGAATGAGACTCTCAGATCTCTCTAGGACTTCATCATGGAGGAGAAACGTACCTCTGCAATGAATTTTTGCGAAGTCCTGGCCAAAGACTTTGTGTAGGAGGGGAATAATTTTCTTGTCAAGGGAAAGTTAATCATGGTCAAATTCTCGAAGTGTTTTTTGCTTTACTGGTTCCCTATGTAGGAGAAGCCAAGGGACACCTGAAAAATTACAAAACAGATAACTGTCTCACACAGACAGTTTTAATGGCACCGAGAAGAGTAAGAAATGAGACAGAAGTGTATACGCAGAGGACAAGTGACAGGGAGAGGATGTAGAGACTGGTGCTTGAGAGCTGCCATCTTTTAGGTTGCTGGTATCCCACAGCACCAGAGCAAATGCTCGATCTGGTGATATATGAAACTGTGGCTGCTGCTTTTGTGTGTTAGTTAATTCTTTGGTGGAATAGGATTTCATCATCAGGACCTATGCACTAATTTTCAGCACTCTATAGGGCTGAATATTGGCAGGCCTTGCTTTTGTCAGTGGGACTTTACTGGGTTCCTGCTCTCTTTGTGCCTTTTAACTGCTAAATTTTGTGAAGAAGCCATTGTTGTTACCTTCTTTGAAGATGAGGTCATGAAAACACAGAGAGGGTAGCCTGTCTGACTGATGGTTTCACCTAGACATAGAGCTGTGAGTCCTGCTCATGGTCAACTGTTCTTGCATTCCCACTGCAAGGCAAAGTGCTCAAAGATCCTGTGGGGTTTGAACTTAACACAGAGCCCAGCATACCAGCCACCCTCCACCAATACAGGCTCATTCCTGAATGAGAAGGTGAATTCTAGAAACAAATGCGTAATTGCCCTGTGAAACTCCTTCCTAAAGAAGTGGACTTCTTCACTTACCAGCAAGTGGTGAAGTACATTGACTTGGCGTTCATAAGCCAGTGAGGTATGCAAAGGTGAACCAAAGAAACCTCTTCACTCTGAATGCCAGGAGCCATGATGAGACAGCATCTTTAGACCCCACCAGATCAGAGTGTGTTGAAGAACACCTCTGGAGAACATGATACAGGAATAGCAAAGGATGCCATCTGTGATCAGAAATGGTGAGAGACCATGGGCCTCTTCTCAGGGAAAGCCCAGCACACAAACACAAGATAATGATTGCCTAGGAAAGACCCAGGGCCCTGGGAATGACTAATGCACCTCTGAATAGGACCTTTTTACCTATCTCCTTTGGTTTTATAGGCAATAGTAATAGCCCTGCAGCCTACACTGGGGCATGTAAAAATATAGGTAGAACTATTCTACTTAAGACAAGATGCCATAAGAGGCTGAGTCCACTTGATTATGCTTGACTGTCCACACTTCCAGAGTGGTCTGACCATCTCCCCGTAGCCACAGTTCTAGGCTTAGTTATTTCATATGAACCCTGGTTAGAGGAACAATTCGCTGTAATCTCTATTGGCAATGAGTACCAAACCAGAAAGAAAAACCAGGATGGAAGCTAAGTAGATCCAGGGGAGCCAAGCAGTGGTAGCGCACGCCTTTAATCCCAGCACTTGGGAGGCAGAGGCAGGTAGATTTCTGAGTTTGAGGCCATCCTGGTCTACATAGTGAGTTTCAGGACAGCCAGGGCTATACAGAGCTATTCTTTCTGAAACAGAGTAACCCTGTCTCAAAAAAAAAAAAATGAAAAAAAACAAAAAACAAAAAAAAACCCAACCAAACAAAAAATGTAGATCCAGAGGAGCCTGTAATCAGCAACATGCTTTTCAGGTGGTTCAGCCTGTCCCCCTTCCCTGTCAAGGACTGGAGCCCAATGAGGAACACAAAACTCATCATTTAGAAGGGAATAGAAAACCAATGACGTTATTTAAAAAGAGTAACCCAGTCCAGTGCTTCCTCTATTCATTTTCAAAGGATGCTCTGCAGGAAGATGTACCACCTTCCGTAGCATCTTGCAAGGCACAGTCCTTACATTGGGTGGCTCTGTTTAATAGTTGTTTCTGTTCTAGACCTTATCTTTGCTGTATGCTGCTAGCTTCCATGTACCATTCAATAAAGCAGAATGGTAAAGGGCAATGTGTATGCTTTGACTCATCCTATTTGGTACAAGGAAATATCTTATAGAATATCTATGATAGCCGATAAACTTTACTTCACAACAGCCTCCTTCAGTGAAGTTTCCTTCTTCCTAAACTTGGGTAGATAGTAAGTCGGTAGAGATGAATATGAGCATCTAAGGGTGACAGTTGCATCTCAACAGGTAGGAGCCAGCCTGGTGATAAGAAACCCTGTGGGAAGGGGGCTGCAGCCTTCCAAGAAAGACCAGTATCTCTGCCTGAGCCCTGCCCATCTTCTAGGAGATGGAGAAGGTGTCTGCTGATGTGTCCTAAGTCTTCTCTGAGGGTGTTTTACAACCTATTCATATTCAGATATAACTAGGCCACTGGGCAGCTCCCCTCAGGTTATACGTGTCACTTAGATTAGCTTGTCTCAGAAACTTAAGACTTTCTGAAATAATTTAAATGCACCATAACGACAGGCTATAAAGTTATTAACTATAAACTACTTAACGTGCCCTAAACGCAAATCCTACTTGTAGAAGGTATTTTATGGGAGTCGGCTTTTCTTTTCCTTTTCACACAAGAATTGCTGACATCCCAACCAGGTTGAAGACAGGGACTCAAAATGATGCTGCCAAGGAACTTGTGTTTCTTTGTCTCTTGGCTCCACATGTCTCCATGGATGCCCTATCAGACTCTCCCCTCCTGGAGTCAGGAAGGTAGCTCACCAAGTCAGGCCTGGCTATGACTTGTCTTGTGAGGTTGAGGAGAGAAATCTATTTTCAAGGAAATAAGGTCCGTGAACTTCCAATGTCTTGGCTGTCTTTCCCTAGCTAATCACGGTGCCAAGGAGTAGCGGTCCTCTACTGATTGGCTGGGTCAGAGGTGTGGCTGAAAGACAGGATCTAGGTGAGCTATATGGTGTGAGTCTGTGGGTGTAAAGAGACAGGTAGAAGGCTTCTATTAGAAGAAAAGGATAGATAAACCAGATGTGGTGGCTCACACCCATTATCCCAACACTCAACAGCCTGAGGCAGGGGTATTTTCACAAGTCTCAGGATACCCTATTTGGACTTCACAGTAAAAACCTGTCCAAAAAGGAAGAGAGAGAAAGGAAGGGAGGGAGGGAAACAGGGAGGGAGGGAGGATCTGAACTGTTTTTAACTCCCACAGTAGGCTAAAGAGGGTCTTGAGCTCCCCCTACAGGTCAATTTAACGGAATCACCATCTTCATGAGAGGAGTGGTGGCAATATTGACAGAATATGATATTCATATATTTATCTACTTAATTGGGAAGGGTTCCAGTCATCTGTGTTACATATGGAAACTCGTTGGCTGGAAAAGTCTCATTTTTTATGAACCACCAATGAATTATCTAGAATTAGAAAAATAACTAATGACTATAATAATCTTTTAAACTCCTATTCCTAAAACAGTTTTTATAACTCATAATAAGTCAGAGCATTTGTGGGAGACTCTAGCATTACACGTAGACTGTACTTTTGGTATGTACACATAGTGGAGTCTTAATCTTCCATTGATGTGGAGCCCAGAAGCTAGGTTTAAATATTGGCTCTGACTTTGTGTGGGCATTAATGAAGTGTTTTTAATGTTTCTCTGTATACCCCAGCATACCTGGGACTATAGTAATCCATACTTCTACCATTGGGTTAGTAGTAAATGAGTTAGTATTATAGCCTTCCTCTGCTGTTAATGAAATCTTAGTGTCAAGGCTCCTAGAAAATACCCATAACTATGTGTAATCTAAGGTTCTGTATGGATTGTTTTTCTCTGGGTTCCTCATAGTGCCAGAGTTAACCTATCCTTCTATGATTTGTGCCATTATATCTTCTTAGATTACCACTTTTTTGCTTTGAAGCCATGATGTATTGAAAAAGGAGCTTTTGAACACAAGCGCGATGGACCAGCACACTGGATTTGATAGCCAAGGAAGCAGGGTGGTGAAAGGATGGTAGCATAGATGTCATGGATGTGCTAGTTTAGGGAAGGTTCACAATGCTGGCAGGGCAAAGAAGGATGACACAAGACTTCATGGTACTTAGGATGATGTTCACTTTAGACTCAACTGTCCAGAAGAACTTTCAGAACTTTCCATTTAATATTTTCAGGCTGAGGAAGAACCCTTCCTGGATAATTCTCTAAAGTACTAAGGGATTTCTGGAGGAAATGATGCTTAGCCTGCAAGCCAAGGTGTTAGTAGCCACCGTTAGAAAGAAACCAGAGGGAAGGCCAGTGCCAATGGAAGGACTGGGCCAGGCAGAGAGAGGGCACGGTATCCCTTTGAAATGGAACAGTCCATGAATTCAACTGATGCAATAATGTGACTGGAAAATGCAAGATCTATAAATAATGTTCAGGTTTTTTTTTTTTTTTTTTTTTTTGAGAAAGAAAACCAAAACAAATGAACAGGGAAATTGCCACTATGGCAGCTAGGCCTGTCCAAGCAAACAACAATAAAAACAAAAACTAAACAAACCAAAAACCCATACCTCCCCTTTAACCAAATAATGATTTAAAGTAATGTTTATCTTCAAGACTGGCTCATAAAAGAAACCCTGAAGCTGTGCTGTGGAGACAGCACGTGTCTCTGCAAACCTATTTCCGTTTTGCTACAGCCTCTTCTTTGTAAATCTGCAGTAGTTGGCATTTTCTCTCCACATGACTCTCCTCTCAAGAGCCTGTGCAGAAACAGTGTATTGGAAGTCTCTCATCCCGTTATTTTTGAGACACTTATTTATTTATTTCCTGGGTTTATTTAAGTCCTCTCTGCCTAGTCCACAGGGTTCTGGGCACTTGCACAAGAATTAGAGAACAAGGTAGGTAGTTTATTTGCTGGAAGCAGTTTCTTTGCACCACCTTTAGGTCCCTGGACATACTGGATGGAGCACAGTGCCCGAGTCTACTACTAGGGATTTGAGAAGGAAAAACTAAGAATCCCTAAGAATTTCATTTCTGTATGTGAAATCCAGAAGGATCCATTGGTTATTTTTTTCTTTGTTTATTCATCTGATCTATAACACCCTTTCAGCTTTTTATGTATGGGAGGAACTTTTCTAGGTTGAAAGATTATGGGATACTTGTAGGCTTATATTTTTCAAAACTTACTTCACTAATGGTTCTTAAATGCTTCAACCAACCAAAGGTACAGGAGGAAAATGACTAATAGGACAGAGGGAACATGGGCCTGTTTAGAAGTAGTTCCTTGGGGATAATCTCAGTCTTCATTGTCAGCAGTCCAGCCCAATAGCAAAATACTAAACACAAATCAACATCAGTGGCTTGATCCACAAGAAATGGAGGCTCCACAGATCGGCCAGATCCCCTAAAGCAGCAAGAGGAAACTGGCAAGAAGTAACTAGAACATCACCAGATATTCTTTGGTATGCTAGATCAGAGAAGAACACAAGGTGAACCAACACCAGACAGTCATCCACTCTCTGTTGGGTTATACTTATATTCTTTCCAAACAATGTGTTTCCTGTCAGGCATCCACTTCAGCGAAACATTGTATGCCCTTTCACCAAACAGCTTTCAGAAACACGCCATGTGTCTGTTCTCAGCAAAACATCCTCTCATATATCTGCCTGAGAAAAACGTCCTCTCATAAGGCAGTTTCCAGAAAAAACATCACATGTCACAACAGGGTCTCCAGCAAAACTAGAAATTTTCACGTCCAATAGTTTATGTGGGCCCTATTTGAAGAGAAATCTCAATTTAATTGGTTTATACAAGCATATATTAGCACATGTGGAAGTGATAAGCTTCAGACACCCATGGCATATACTGTGGGATATGATGCGCTACTTAGACATCATGAAGTAGTCTACATGTCTTTTGTTGCTGTTTGCTTAAATATATGTCATTTACTTTTTAACTAAAATAAAATTACATCATTCTCCTTCTATTTCCCCCTTCCAACCCTTCACTTTGCACCCTTCCACACATACCCAGACACTCCCTCTCAAATTCATGGCCTTTTTAAATTTACTTGTTATTGTTATATATATATGTGTACATGCATAAATATACAAATGCCATGTTCTGTGTCTATTTAATATTCCTTGTATGTACATGATTTCATGGCTGATGACTTGGTATTGAGTAACCAATCAGGGAGCTCATCCCTATGGAAGATTAATTCTTCCTCTCTAAGCAATCCTTAGTTGCCTATATAGAGCTCTTTGTCTAGGGCTGGAGCCCTTTGGGATTTCTCTACTTCCATGTTAGTATGTCTATTGGTAGTGTACTTGTTCAGGTCTTGTTTAAGCAGCCATATTATACAGGGTCATGGGTGACACACTGTTGTTATTTCTAGGAGACAAGATCTCACCGAAGACTTCTTGGCCTTTGGCTCTTACGGCTTTCAGCCTGGCCTTCCTTAATGTTCATTGATATGTTTTATATCTGCTGCATCTTTGTGTAAGAGGCATGTGAAGCAAAAACACTTTGGAGGCTAACTTGGAAGTTCACTGATGGGTGCAACTGAGTTATTCTTTTTCTGTTGGGCAAGAGAAGGGTGGAAAACAGACAGAAGCTTCTAAATATTTAACCCGATAGATTCATGTGTTTCCTGTAAATCATGAGATGCAGGTATGGGCTGCTGTCATAATACAACAGGTGAGTGCTTCAGAGAAAGAGGGGGGGCTTCCTTTAAGAAAGTACATCTCAACAGGCTTTCTTTGTTGAGTGGATATGAGTCCTCATGATGATGAAACTGTAGAACATACTCACAAATAGATATGAATCATAAACAAATATGAATTAGTTCCTGAAGATGTTGGGGTAACTAGATGAGCAGCTACATAATCCCAACTTCAGAACTCTCCTTTAGGTGTTAGGGGCTGTTGATCCCATGCTAGCTTAACTTTGAAGCCCTGGGTCCAGCTAAAGTCAACCATATAAAAGCAATATAAGACACATCAATATGTGACATGTGATGGTGTGTGTGTGTGTTTGTGAGTGTGTGTGTGTGTGTGTGTGTGTGTGCGCGTAAATGCATGCCAGGGGTGTACGTGCACATGCGTGGTAGAAAAATCAAGGCCAGAGGACCTGTGGCTATCATTTCTCAAACACTGCTTTATTTGTTTTCTGAGACAGCTCTTTCATTGTCCTGAAGCTCACCAAGTAGCCTAGACCATCAGTGAGCTCCAGTGATCTACATGTTTCTTCCCCAGCACTGAGGGAGGTTACAAGTATACACCACAATACCCAGATCTTTGGGGAATTGAACTCATGTTTGCATACTTATCAGGCAGCATTGCCTTGACTGAGATACCTTCCCACACCATGGATGGCTCATTATCCATGAAACAGAGTCTTGGCATTTGGGCTGGTCATCTTTGAGCATTTGCTTGATTAAGTACAGTAATATTGGTCCCATTTTAAAAAGGAAGAAACTGAGTCACAGGAAAGTAATCACTGACGAAACTATAAGTTTTTCCAAAGGCTTTTCTATAGACAGGTCTGACTTAAAAGTTCCATCCCTTGGGAGATAGGAAAAGGCGACTCAAAATGCTTTTCAAAATGATGTTCTCGTGATTGCAATTATGTAAATGCATGCAAAGAAAGAACACCAACGGAGATGATTCTAGCACAATAGGAGAGTAGAATTGTGGGTAGCTTATTCTTTCTTTCTTGCCATCAGTTAGGCAGCATTGGATGCTGGAGTCAGGATAGTTTCAAGATTAAAAAATTGCTGTACATAATAAAGAGGTATTTACCCCCAGACTACAGATGGCAGCAAGTGATTATGGGATGGCAAGGGCAGAACGGAGAGAAGTGCTCCATCTCAGGCTTCTGTGCCCCTTGAAAGTAGGGCAGAAAAGACACCAGTCCATCTCTGTGCAGCAGGACTCAAAACTAAGAACCCTTATGTCTGCCTTTAATGTCACACATGCAAAATGAAGGCTTGCAGCTAGGATTTCCCAAACAAGGGTTCTGAAAGAGCAAAGGGAGAAATAGGCTCTGCTAATCCTGACACCTGCTGTGGGGGCTGTGGCTCTTCCTTTGTTTAATCTTTCTAGCTTTAGGGCAAAGTCTCATTTGGAGGACTGTGTATTCTTGACACTTTTGCACCATCTACAGCTTGCCAGACTCCCAAACTCTCCCATTCACTTTCTTAGCTCTCAGGCTCAGGTGTTCCTCCCTCCACTGTTTTCCTTCCCTCACTACCCCTTCCTCCCTCCTTTTCTTCCTCTATCTCTCATTAACCCTCCTTCCTTTCTTTCTTTTTCATTCTTTCCTTCCTCCTTCTTACTCCTCCTTCTTTTTTCCCTTTCCATCTTTTTAAAACTAGAAGTGCATTCCCTGGCTCAGCCCAAGGACAACGTCCGGATGGATGTAATTTTGCCTCAGTTCTGTTTTATCACTCATTTCTACAGTTTCCTCCTCAAATCCTAACTCTGCTACTTGCTGATTATATGTTTGGGGACAGGTCTTTTGACAGCTCTAAGCATAACAGGGCCAATTTTCTGAATTGGCCTTGAAATTGGATGATGGAAGGGATGTATGCTGATTCATAGATGTCATCAACTCCCTTAATTCCTGCAGGGAATGTAAGTGCCAGCCATGCATCTTACCCATGTACTTCCTGGTGCACTGCCTACATACCATTGGTGTTTTGTTTGTTAATTGGCTAGTAAAAATTTGCTGGACAGAATCAAGTAAATGCATTAAGCATCTCTCAGGTCATCAACTCTGACTCACCCACATAAGAGGCACTTGTCTTTCTACAGGATTCAAAAAGATGTCTCTTTCCCACTAATGCATGCAAAAATTAGCTGAGTTTACTTCCTGACTCAGAAGAAATTGGTTGCTGTTAAGTGGTTGTTCAGAGAGGGATGAGTTCCTAAGCAAATTAAAATCTCCTTGATCTGCCCAGATGCCCTTGGCTGTGCTGTGCTTGCTGCAGGCTTGGATTGAGTGAGTTGGTGTCCAATACCCTCATCAGTTCCTACTTCTCATAGCATAAAAAATAACTCTAATCTTTTCTACCACTGTTTCTTTAGGGGAAAAACAGATAATGGGTAATGCTTATGATAACAAATGATTATGCACAATAATTCTATTGCATATCTTAAGTTAAGCAGAATTGTACATTGTGCTTAGAAGCCACTATGAAGAATAGTATGGATGGCTGGAGGCCCCAGCTGTATAAGCATGAGTAAGTTATTTCTCATCACTGGGACTCTCATCAATCAAATGTTTATCACAATGTAATATGACACTGGGTTGTTGTGAGCAGTCAAGTTGGGCAGATATAAATCACCTACCCCATATATACAGTTGACTTTCACAAGCTAACTTACTTGTTCTGTCTTTTAGTTATTTGGCAAGAACCTACTTAAGAACCTTTTTTTGTGTGTGTGCCAGACATGGGTCTAGGTGCTTGGAATATATCATAGAACATAACTGACAAATAAGTCCCTTCTCATGATGGGAATGTTGAGAGTAAGGCTATGTTTTCTCGGGAATTTAGGGCTTGGTGTTGCTGGCATTGAGGCAAGTTCAGGTGACTGTCTGGGGAAACACCTGCCCCATTTTCTGGGATGAATACACATGAAAGCTGGGCAGTATGGTGAATAGTGGTGTCTGGGACCGATGTACCGGGATCTGGGCAAGATGGTGGATGGAAGAGGCTAGAAGGTTAAATTATAGCATGTGCTCCTAGAAGAGTGGCGGCAGTGACCTTCTTGATATGGATGTCATTAAGTTTTTTACTTTTCTCATCATTGGTACAGGATATCTAATAAACATGCCTTAAGGGAAGAAGGATTTATTTTAGCTCACAATATAAAGACAGAGTTCATCATGGCAGGAAAGGCATGGCAGGGTTCTTATAATGGGAGATGTTCCTGAGCATGTCACTGAGAGGGTAAGGCAGCTTACTCCTATCTCTGCATGTCAGGGAGAAAAGATCTCAGCTCATGTCAGGCTGGAAGCCATCCCTTACCTACCCAGTAATCTGATTTCCCCAGCCTAAACCTATCACCTAAAGCTCCTACATCTTACCAAAACAGCACCATCAGCTGCTGGCCAAATGATAAAATACAGGTGGCCATGGGATGGGAACATTTCACATTGCCTTCAAGTAATGGCCACCATAGGCTCATGACTACAATAATAATAATCCAAAATACATCCAATCCAGTTAAGGTTCCAAAAAAGTCTTAACAGTCTTAACACTGATCACAAGCCCAAAGCCTCTACTTGGAGCACACAGCAAAGTCTTAACTTCAAGATACTGTAAACTCAAGAAGAAAACAATACACTTCGAATTTAAAATGGCACAGAATCAAATTTCTCATTCCAAAACAGAGATATGGGAGATAGAAAGGAAAGAATAACTAGGTAAAAGCAAGACCAAAATCCACCAGGGTAAAACACCAGATGCTAAAGCTCCATAGCTGACTGCTGGTTTTTGTGACAGCATTATTTGGGATTCAGTGGGCTTGGATAATTCCACTCTTGTGGTCCTGTTTCTCATAGCAAATATAGACTCTCTCTTAAGCTGGCCTTTCTTGATCGCTTCAGCTTTCCTCAGATGACCTCTATTTTTGGCATGTCCAAAATTCTGAGAACTCTATTGAAATATAGGCTTTACCTCCAGATCTTCATGCAGTGGCCTTTTAGGACATATGACATATGGCATGTTTTGTTTGAGACCTTGTCACAAGCTCCTATGACCCTGCAATTCTTGTTTTCTTTATATATGAAGTATCAGCAACATGTGAACTATAAGTTCTGTTTTATACTCAAGATACAGTCTGACTCTCTGTCTCCATAGATACACCTAGACAGCTAGTTTTAACAGGACACCAGAAAGCGAGCTATCTTTTCAAGCAATTTCCTTTCAAATGGATGTTTATCTCATGGAATTTCAGCTTTATCCTCTAAAACTTCCAGTGGATAGAATCTTTTCTCTAAGTTCTTTTTTTTTTTTTTTAAATTTTCCTGGTAGAAATGTGCACTGTCTCTTTAATGTTTCTAATGTCTTTAATAAGTACAAATTCTTTGCAACCCACCATGTCCAAACTTCAGCTTTGTTTCTTTCCTTAAGAAATTACACACACAGTATACTTGGCTAAAAGCAGAGAGCAGCAACCAACTATAGAATGAATGCTATGCTATCTCGAAATTTCCTTCATTCTGCAAATTAATCTCTTGCCTTTGAATTCAAGCCCACTCACATTTTTAGGGCATGGGCAGAATGTAGTCCTATGCCTTGCCAGAATGTAGGATGAATGATCTCCAGCCCAGTTTTCCATAGTCTTTCCCTTTCTCTGAAGTCTCATAAGCATATTCTGTCCTACCCACCTTTCTATCTGCAATGTGATCTTCTGAACTCTAATCAAATTGATTGTTAAGCTCCACTTACAGCATCAAAGGCTTCTTTAAGACTGCTCCAACCTATCTACACTCTTTCTACAACCACAGCTCAAGGCCTACATACCACATAGTCAGGTTTATGGTAGCAGTAACCCAATATCTCAGGACCAATTTCCAGTACTGTGATAGACTACTGGACAGAAGCCACCTAAGGGAAAAATGGTATACATTAGTCCATAGATTCAGAGGATATAATCCATCATAGCAGGAGAAGCAGGACAGCATTCATAAAGGTGAGATGGTGGGAACAGTGCCAGATTGTGGCAGCAGGACTATAAGGCAGCTTCTTTATATAACAGTGGATGAGGACTCAGGGGGCTCAGGCTGTAAGTAGGGCTAGGTTATCGATAACCTATAAGACTCCTCCCCTACTCCCAGTAACCCACTTTTTCCAGTCTGTCCTACTTCTTAGTGCTTACACAGGTTCTCAAAAGAGCACCACCAGATGGGGACCAAGTGTTCAAGCACATGAGCCTGTAAGGGACATTCCACATTCATTGAGCTGCATTAGGAGACATGGTAAGGACTAAGTGGAAACCAGTCTGCAGTCTCCCCTCCTCACCATCATCATCAGCACACTGAAAAATGATGCATTTAGTCCAAGCTACAGAATTTCCTTGAGATCTAGAGTACTCCTAGAGTAATAAAATAAGCACAGGACCAGGACTCAAATCCTGTCAGAGGGCATCAAAGGCTGTGCTTTTAAGTAGAATGAGAGATTAGAGTTCCAGCAAAGATTCCATTATACACCTCATGCCAAAGGTTGTTCTTTATGAGTTTACATCACCCATCTAAACAGTCACAACAGCTCAGATAATATTTTGCCAACAGAGAAGCTGAGACACAGCAAGTTCAATGACTCATCCTGGTTCATTTAACTTCCATGGGTCAGAGCCAAGATTCCGATTCAGTCCTTGCTGCTTTATCTTTAGTTGAGAGCCTTTCAACAACAAATAAGATCTTAAATGTTTGTTTGAGGTCTAGCTTATTCCTTTGAGCAGTCCGTTTTACTGGGCATCTCTACATCCACAGCACTCCAGATGTGCAGTGCCAGAGGTGGTCTTTCACATTTTTCTACAGCACTCCAGAAGTGCAGTGCCAGAGGTGGACTTTCACATTTTTCTGCAGCACTCCAGATGTGCAGTGCCAGAGGTGGTCTTGCACATTTTTCTGCAGCACTCCAGAAGTGCAGTGCCAGAGGTGGTCTTTCACATTTTTCTGCAGCACTCCAGAAGTGCATTGCCAGAGGTGGTCTTGCACATTTTTCTATCTGTTGCCTTTGCTGCTGACACCAGAGGCTTCCTGAGGGCTAGCAGTCTCCCTTCTATTTCCTCCTTTCCCAAATTACTTTGGGTCTCATTTTATCTTTCCCTACATCACCAGCCTCTTAAATCAGTGGCTTTCAAGAAACGCACTTTCATTCTCCAAGTAATAACCTGAGAGGTACTTACAGAGGTGCTAAATTCCCCCAGTGTCTGGCTCAGCGCTTATTTATTCATGTGTTAGAACATGGTTGATTAGACCTCAGATTCAGCAACTTGCAATGAGAGGAGCAGTGTGTGTTTGCCAGAGCTATCTGACCAGGGAATGAAATGAAACAGGAAGGAGAGTGGAACAGAGCAACTCTACATGGAGCAGTCCTTTTCCAAGCTTCCTGGTCTATCTGTCTCAGGGTTGGATTGACTTATAGAAGGCAGCCTTGCCTACAAATAATTAAGATGGAGAGAACCAGTGTTTCTTTGCATGTTGTCAGTTCTCTGTTAACATTGGATCAAGACTTGGAGAACATCCATGGATCATGAGGAGAGCCCCCAAGCAGTGCTTTATAGCCTTGAGGCTGTCCTTCTTAAGTGTCCTTCCAGCCCTGTAATGTTTCATACTCTTGTTCCTGTCACTCTACTGTCCTTCCTGGCTCTCCCCCACTGTGGTATACATAGGTAGAATAGCATTCCCAGGATTCTTTTATTTTGTTATTTCTTTTCTTTGCAGGCTTCAGGGATTCGTTGGTTGTTTTGTGTGTTCACCTTGAATAACCAAGTGGAGGCCATAGTTGAGGAGTGTCTGTATGGGAAGCAATTGTCTCTCAGAAAAATATTTCTTTTTTCTTTTTCAAAATGTAGGCTTTCAGGCAGAATAAAGTGTTTTTCAAACAAAGACAAAGACAGTTTGGTCTTTGCAATTTTGATTTTGTAAAAAAAACAGGACAAAACAAAACAAAACCAAAAACCTTCAAGGTAAGGAGAGAAAATCTTGGCTCATCTACCAGATCACTGAATCCCACCACCATGTCACCATGCCCATGGGATTGGCTGTGGAGAGTAAGATGAAGTTTTTATGTTCCATCAAGAAACAAACATACAGATCCTATGGAAAGTGGTTGTAGAGGGTGCTAACTAGTCAGGAAGGTATGGAGAAGGGCATTTGAAAGAAATGATATATGGGCTGAGATTCAAAGAATAGGAGTGAGCCAACCCTACAGAGATACGTGTAGAATACTCCAAACACAGAGTCAAGTCAATGTAGAGCTCTGGACTTGAAGCTCACATGGTGTGTGGAGAGGGAAATGACTAGTCAAAGATGGACAGTTGGGAGGCACCCATCACAGGGGACTTTGCAGGACACAAGGAAAGCCTACCTTAGTCCAAATGCAGTACATCATGGAAGCCATTGGAGAGTGTTAGGAGGTTGGTGTGCTCTACTTTAAATATATTATAACTTATGGATCTGACATCTTTTAAACCTATAATTCTTATGCTAGAAAATTCATCACTTAATAATTACAATTTGACAATTTCACTGTTCACCAGTAAGCAAACCCATCACTGTTAGGTCTGATTTATTTGTCAAGTATTGGGTAGAAAATGCATTGCACAAAGCTATGCAATGAATCCTGTGCAGTTGCCCAGGTAGTACTGACTGGGGACTGGATTGAGAACACTGGTTTTAGAGAGAAGCTAATTTTCTTAGAGCACTGGGTTTTCCAGAATGGAATGGACTTTGAATCAGCCACTTATTAGCTGCCTAGTTGTGGACAAGTCATTAAAGTAGCGAAGTCTCACTTTCCCTACCTGAAAAATAAAAGCATATGCTCATGTCAAATATTTGCTATGAATGAAGTAAGGCACAAAATGTGCCTGCTTGACACAGTGCCCACAGTACAGTATGTGATCTGTGTCTTATGTTGAAATTGCCGAGGACGAATCTTCTTGTGTTCTTTCATTCCTCTCCCTTTTCCTCTGTCCTGCAGAAGGTAGCTGTGATTTGGAATTAACTTAGAACTCCAATATAATTTTCCCTGAAGGATTCTTCCAAAAAGTTATTTGAAAGAACTGGCTGGAGCTCTACTTGCCATGTAAAATACACTTCTTAAGGGAAGAGCTATACCCAGTTCTGACTCCATCACCATAAACTAGTAATGTTTTGGATTAATCAAACCTCTTCTAGACTCAGTTTCCTTATTTACAGAGGATATTAAAATCTGCCAAACCTAGGACTGAGTCTTGGGTATTCACTGTCGTAGACATCACAACAGGCTGTACAAACACAGTAAAATTGTGTTATTTCATATCAGTACACAAAGCTGATCAGCACTGAGCTATCTACACAGTAGGGAGGAATTTCACAGTTCTTTATAGGATGCTCATATACTGTGTTTTTTCACACCTATTTAAATTGCACCCACTAGATCAGCATCATTATCCATATCTCTATCAAGCACTGTCAAAGGTGGTCTAGCTCAGGCAGAAAATTATTTGGCTTTCAATTTATTCACCTCATCATTTGTCCTACAAGTCAAATTAGACCTTTTATTTTATAGCTTCAGCTAAAATACCCGAAGTGTTGGGACCTGCCAATTTAAAGAGTATTCTGAAGGGTTAGAGAGAAGGTTCATATTCAGGGGGACTAATTATTCATATTGTTCTTACAGAGGACTTAGGTTTGTTATTCAACACCCACACTGAACATCTCACAATTTTTTTGTAACTCTAACTCCAGGGCTCTGACCTTCATGAACTTCTGCATTCATGAACACACACACACACACACACACACACACACATGCATACATACACACAGACACTAAAAAATTCTTAGAGTACTATGGATATATTTAAAATGAATTTTTATTAGTAAATTAATTTTGACTGCCTCTCCACCCTCATAATCTAAATCCAATAGAAGTTTCCATTATATGTGTAGTCACCTAATTTAAGTTTCTGTAAAACACTAATAAAAGTAAATTTTTATTCTGTGTCTTATGACTAAGGCAGAGTTAAATGAAGGGTCCTGTCTTGGCTGGCATCTCCCTAAGAAGTGAAGGCACATGATGTGTTTGTGTGTGAGATGAATGGAAATGAGCAGGATGTTCGCCCCCGCTCTTTCCTCCTATTCATAGTGAATGTCTGAGTACAAACCAAACCTCTCTCACTGGTTTCAGAGTAAGCTGCTTGTGGGATTTATCAGCTCTGAATTGGTGCTAATGTTGAAGTTGTGGCTCAGAGATAACCCAAAATACATCCTAAATGTATCAGACTTTCTACACACTGCCAGAATGTCAAGGTTAAGCTAGCAATATAACCAGTAGAGTCAGGATACACAAACACACACACACAGAGAGAGAGAGAGAGAGAGAGAGAGAGAGAGAGAGAGAGAGAGAGAGAGAGAGAGGGGGGGGGGGGGGGGAGGAAGAAATGCATGATTTGGAAAAATATGGCATTCTCACATCTAATTCAGTTTTGCTTCTAAAATTTGAATAAACAATTCCCACCTTAGTTAGAGTCCTGAGTGAATTGTTTCTGTCTGGAAGACAGTGCACGATATCTAGGATTTCTTTGATCTGTGCAAACAGGAGGTCTCAAGTAAAGCTGACATAGAAGAGAAGATTGATTTTTCTCACATAAAATGATGAAGGTATATTCTTATGACCCTTTCACTGCCACTAACAATGCCAGGGCCAATGTATACATGCTCACTTTGGTCTCCTTTTGTTTTTGTTCCCTAATGATGCCCACATATATTATATTTATTCATAGCTTATAAGGCAGACCATATTATATAAGGTCACTCATGAAGAAACCCTCAAAGGCATCCCTTTATATTTCAGCAGTAGCAGCACATTTGTGGCTGTTTCCAAGTTTCTGCTGACAGTTTTGCTTCCTGTCTTTTCTTCCATCAAGGACTTTTTGGAAACATCAGTTAATTCTGTTCTATCAGACCTATGCTCATTAGCATACAAAGTATGCATCATAGCCTTTTCTGTGGAAGTTTTTTGGTAGTTTTTTGTACTGTATTGGTTAATTTAGGTTGGATTTTTGACTGTAACAAACAACTCTACAATCTCAGTCATTCATAACGTCAAGTACTACTCCATGTTTGCACTACATGCTGTCAGTGAATCAGCAACTTTGCTCCAAATATATTCTAATGTCAGTACCAGTCCTACCATGAGACACATACGCTTTCATGTCAAAAGAGAGGGAATGGAAATAAGAGCTATACAGGAAAATTTTAACTTCCACTTGTTATAGGTAAAAGTTAAGTCCACGGGGCAAGAAGGAAATCAGAAAGTATAGGTAGTAGGCATGGGTTTGTAGAGAAATAGGTTAAGTAGTAATGATAATATAAAGGACTATGCATACCATTTAAGTCTTACACAACACATGTGAAAATGAAGAATCAGCTGTTAATCTCACAAGAGGCAAAACTTAAGTATCACTCATCAAGACCAGAGGGAACAAATTAATATTCATGTAGTATCTGCTGAGTGTCAGACATGACTTTGAAGATAGTTTACCTCATTTTGAAAATGAATTCACTGGTGGTACTCTGCAGAGGTGGATAATACTTTTTCCAGAACTGATGAGTTATTAAACAAAATCCTAGTGGCAGTTTTGTCATACCTCCCTGTTGATTAGAAGGGCCTCAGAAGTTCCAAACAATGCAGGCTATTGTGTCCTCATGAGAACTAGATGTACACCATAGAGAAATCATTGAGAACAGAGCTGAAAGTGTCTTCCTGCTGCATAGCATTCTTAGTACTTGGAGGTGCTATACAGACAGCTGGGTGAGAAAAGTCAGCCATGGTCTTACCCTGCTGTAGATCTTGCATACTACAGTGCCAACCTACCAAATAATATGTTCCCATTGGTGCAATAGTAGAATAATGATTACAAGAGTAACCAACTACTTTCTAATTAGTGTTGAGGCCAAGTTCGTAGGAGGGAGCTATTGCTGTAGGCCTGGTACAAATTCCATGGCTGGAAAGATCATAGATCTCAGGGATGGACGAACTGCTTTTATTTTGCTAAATAGACATGTTGTCAAACTAATGACTAAATATTTATTGTTACACTTATAAACTAGTACTACTCAAATCTTTGTTAGAGAAGCTTCTTTATGAAGTGAGCAATGGATAATATAGAGAGTCCTACATGGACAAAGTCCTTAGAATAAGTTACTGATGATTGGTCAAACATAAGTCATACATTTGTTATCATCCCTTTAAAGATTCAAGTATTATCATGGAAATGGAGGCAGAAAACACTTAATAGCAGAATGACAAGGAGAAGACATGATATGCCTGCCACACTCATGAACCCCGAGCAGCAGTGGTTGCCTATAGAAAAAAACTGAGCAAGATAGTCCTGTACATTCAGAGAGGGCCTCATGGGTACCTTCCCTTTCTCTAGAAGCTATTAACAGTTGATGACCTCTGATGATGGAGAGTCATTGTGTTAAGACTTATACCCTCTCTATCCTGTAAGTGATCCAGTAGGTAGTATCAAATCCATGTCTATATGGGTAGCCCTAGGTAAACTCACTGAGTCACAAAACAAAACAAGAAGACATGAAAGTGAATAAGGAGCTTATTGAAAGGATGGGGGTGTAGGCAGGGATGGGAGGAGGAATAAAAAGTTTGAGTATGACCATAATGCATCATATGCATGTATGCAACTGTTAAAGAATAAAGAATAAATGAAAACAGAATAGTACAAAACAACCTCCAAAATAAAACAACAATAATAATTCATGTAGTTAGTGGTTGTTGCATATCATATAGAGAGATCATCAGAAACGGACATGCCTATGCATTCTTAGACAACTACAGAATATATATGTATATACATATGTATGTATATACATATATATATTTGACAAAGCTATAGAGTTGAAAAGGTAGAAGACCTTCTTGTAATTAAAAACATCTCTGAGATGAAAGATAGACATTAAAACAGAGAATGTGATTTGCTATTTGTATGTGTTCTTAAGGAAAAGCATTGATTCATGGTCTTTGCCCACTTTTGTGTGTTGCTGGGGTATTTTGAGTATTATTCTGTGGTAAGTGTTAATTAATGGATTAGTAAGTAAAGAAATCATGAAATATACAGCAGGCTACTGTTTAGTCTTTAGAATGGCAGCACTGACTTTTGTGAAGGCGTGCTTATACCCAGAGAATATTCTGCTGAGTGAAATAAGCCAGAAAAGAAAAATAAATGCTTGATTCCACTATATTAAATCCACTCCCCAACACACATACAATCATCAACTATAAGTGCACAAAGTATAGAATTGATAATTATTCATGTAAAAGGGATGGAAAATGGGGAAACCTTGACAAAAGGTAGAGTTGTGCTTATAGACTAAGTCTTTAAAAGATAATGAACAGCCCAATGTTGATGCATTGTGTCCTTAACATTTTGTAAGAGTAGACTTTGGATAGTCTTAGCACACACGTGCGCGCGCGCGCACACACACACACACACAAACAAACAAATGAAAACCCCAGAAAGCTATGTTCAGGTTAGTTGGCTTAACTGTGGCAGTCATTTGACTATGTACATGTATATCAAACAGCAGGCAGTCAATCTTAAGTATATACATAAAAAAACAAAAAACAAAAGAAATACTAGCAAACTAAGTGCCTATGGTATAGAGGTCTGAGACCAGGGAGCAGCTCAATTTCAGTTAACACTGTGCTCATGGGTCACCCAGAGATAAGAAAAGGTGAGGAAGTACAGGTGAGGAAGTGGAGAGCCTCAATTGAGCTGTCACTTCCAGAAATCTAGCTAATGGCATTGCCACCCACCCAGCCACCCCAGCCCATGTGCCAGAGACACTTTCAACAGAACATAAATGATTCTAGCTGCCAAAAGAAGATACAGGGAGTGGCCTCCCTGTCTAGCATAGTTGTTTAGCATTTGGTCTTGGTAGGATCTGTTAAGTTTTTCTCTGCTTGCTACTCCAAGATCATCCACTCTCAGACACCAGACACCATGCTGGTGATATTTCCTGAGGTGAGTGCTATAAACCTCATCTGTTTATATTTTCCAGAACAGCAGGGCCCTTGCTTAGCTGGATCCTGGGATTATTTTTACAAACAGCAAGCCTGGGTGTAAAT
Organism: Mastomys coucha; assembly: GCF_008632895.1. Lineage (NCBI taxonomy): Eukaryota > Metazoa > Chordata > Mammalia > Rodentia > Muridae > Mastomys > Mastomys coucha. The sequence goes on along the minus strand of NW_022196913.1, from coordinate 104,064,647 downwards.
TTATAGCATTCAAGGTCTGTGTTATTCTGGGAAGTCATTCCAATTATTGCATATACTCCCAATAAATTCCTTCACTTATTTTAGACATAGCCTATATCCTTAATTTCCTAACCTGCCTCCAACTCCAACATCTACACAAACAATGTCCACATCCCCTAACTCTGGGAGTGGCTGAAAACATTCTACAGCATGATGCTTAATTCTCATGTGCATGTTATTATCAATTCAGTCTCAGAAGCCTTCATCAATGTCTGTGTAGGGAGAGCCTTTTGAGGTGAGCTCCCCATTCTAGTACTTGAGACTCCTTGCTTGTCTCAGATGGGAAAGTCACCACTTCCATGGCACACAGTGTTACCTGCAAACAGCTGTTCTAGATGACTGGTTTTGTTAATCTCCCTTGGGCTGTCAGCTGGCACTTGTTAGCCAGTGACATGCTGGTGAATGCTTTGTGACCTCTCACAAAGCACCCTGATTTATAGTTTCTGTCCCCTTGCTGTGTGGATGTCCAACTGTGCCCACTTCTGAGTTATGAACACGAAGTACTTGAAGCCAGATTAGGGAGCAGCGGACATTGTTGGCTTTCAGAAAGGGATGTGAGCCCCACCAGTACATCAAAGTACCCGGTTGCCTTCACATGTAAGCAGGGCCTGATGGGGTAAATATGGTTAGTGACCCCTAAGCCTGTGAAACTAGTCACTCAAGTCTTATGCTAAAGGCATTAAAAGAGTGTGGAGTTACTTCAGAAATGGCATTTAGAAATGAGTTCTCTAAAAAAATCATTAGATTAGATCAGATCTTCGGGGTCAAGTGTTCATGGCTGAATCCTGACGGGTTTATGAGGAAAGGAAGGAACTATGCCTCATTCCTGGATCCCCTTGCACTTGCCACCCTGCCTTTTTGTCACCTACCTGATCCCATTCACATTTGGTCCAATCTTTAGAAACCTGTAGAGCATGTCACAGCTTTTCTTCTAGGAAGACAGCCTTGACTTCCTGCCACATGGTTTCATCTCTACATGAAAACTAACTCTATTCTTTGCCACTGAGTGGGGACTTGGCACTCTCTCTGGTGGTGTTTTCATCGTACCACTTTAAGCTTATTTTAAGAATCTTTTTTATTTGGGGTCCATTCTCTTCTCATTGCTTCTACCAAAGTGTACAGGTCTTCCTCTTGAGGCTCATACATGATAACTTTTGTTAGAATCCCTTTGGGATCTATTCCAAACATCTTCCAATCTCTGTGCAAAGGAGGACAGACAGGTAGGAACACTCTGTCTCAATTTTAGTTGCAAATGCGTAGGTTAAATGCAGTCTCTACCTGTAAATTGTAAGCAAAGGAAGAGTCCTATCTGCTTAGAAGCACTGATTCTTCTTTCTCTTCTCTCTCTCCTCTTTCTTCCCTCTGGCCCTCTTACCATCATTCTAATGAATTGAATTGTCATTATGTAACTGATCTGAAGCATAGCAATTGCAATGGGTAAGATGGAAATACAGCACAGAGCATTGCTGAAAGCTTTTTTAAAAAGTTCAAGTCAAGGTACTTGAATTGATATAGACTACAGAGTCCAGCTTATTTTCCACCACATCGAAGAGAGATTGTCCTGTTCCTTTTGACTCAATTATCCATAATCAATCTAATTTTAACACTTTGAGGGGATGGAAAATGTGGCAGAATGAAAAAGCTTACCTCATGTTTGATTCTTAAGGTGCTCTGTGTTCCCGTGGATTGGCAAGAGGTACTGTAGATCCCACTAATTGAGACCAATTAGTAGCAGAGAAATTGAATCTTAAAGGATTGTTGAAGGTTGTTCTTTAGAACACATTCTCCAGATCAAGGGCAAGTAGATACCAATAGTCCCCACCCACAGGAGGAGCATGGACAACAGCTGTTACTATTGACCTGAGCCCAACCAAGTTAATCAATCAATGAAATTAAACTCTAAAAAGCAATTCATCCTGTGTCTGTTTTAATTGCAGCCTATCCCCATTACCCACTGGAAGGATGCAAATAGCAAGTTTGAATCAATAAATTAAATCTATCTGAAAATAAAGTATGCTTCTGGAACTTAGACTTTTTATTTATTTCAATAATTGATCTTTTAAGTGTTTAACAAACATGCATTCAACACCTGCTGTCTGCCAGGCATTGAGTGCTCTACTGAAGAATCAACAGTCAATAAGATCCTGTTCTATCAGAGAATGGACCTGACTAGAGCACCAGAGCCCCCTGGGTCAATATGTTTACAAGTAGCTCAACCACATGCTTCACATATTTTAAATGCTGTGTTGCAGCAGTCCCAAAGTATGTTTTGAAGAAAATTCCTTAGGTTGTCTTTATGCATTTTAAAATGTGATATCATTTACTGCTGAAAGTATGATGATCAGAGCTCACACTGCCTTTTCAACAATGGCTGCATGCTGAGATCCATGTTCTAGAACCATTCCTTTAACTACTACAAGATGAAACTTCCCTCTAGAAAGTTTGCTAAACTCAAACTCCCCCCCCCCCCACCTCGGAGGGTGTTAAGGTTAATTTGCTATCTGTCCTATTTCCTGTCTACACACACTTAGCATACATTTCCACCGTAGTACCATTCTTATGGAATTCCATTGATTTTCATAGCTGCTTGCCTTCCTGCTGGGCAGACAGTAAGTACTTTAGGAGGTACACTGTGCTTCATTTCTATCTGGACCCCGTAGCTCTTGGCACATGACTCAGCTCTTAGATTTTTAGAAATCTTTCATCACTCCCCTTTTCCTTTCTGTGGGAATCTAGCATCACTGTCTGAAGAATATTATTGCCTCTGTTTTGTCAATTGCATGGATTTACTAATCAGAAATAAATGAACTCATGCATGATAGAGCACTTTCATACAAGACAAGCAGGAATGGCCATGAACATACTGTTACTTTACCCAAGTGTTCATCTCTCAGCAGTTGCCTCTGCCTCACCTATGTGACTTATGTTACATGCAAGCTGGTATTGATTAATACTTGCTTTCTAAGTAAACTCATTGTTCTTACTCTCGGCAACCTAGCTCTAGCCTGAGCAATGTGACCTGGGAAGTCCCATTTCTGCCTACATGCCATTGCCATGCTCTTGTCCTCTTGGGACACATCTACTGGAATGCATTAGAATGCTCATCTCAGATTGTAAATCCTCTGCATCTGGTATACCTTTATTCTCCAGCATAGTTCTTCTGTATTCCCACCATATCAACACTCCTGTCCCTGCCTCCACCTCTGGCCATTACTGTTCTTTGCCTTATCCTGTAATATTTTCTTTTCCTTCAGCTTAATGCCCTCTATGCACCTCTTCCTATTTCCTGCTGCTCAAAATGATTTCTACTCTATCTCACTAAACCATGCAAGTTTGGTTAGAACTATATACACAGTACCCACTGCTGTTCTTAAGAGCCGTAAACTTTTTGCAGTTCACCCAAGTGAATATATTTAATAACCCATAGTGAATTTGGATTTATCTTTCTTACAATACATCCCAACCAGTTTCCTGTCCCCCCACTTTCTACCACTCACTCTTTCCATCTCTGCACAGCCTCTCATCTCCCACAGAACCATGTTCCGTCTGTTTGATCTTCAGAAAAGACAAGGCCTCCAAGAGACAACAGCCAAATGAGACAAAGAAAGACACAATAAGACAAGGAAAAAGTTCTTCTATTGAGGCTGAACAAGGAACCTCAATAGGAGAAAAAGAATCTCAAAAGCAGGTAAAAGAATCAGAGAAGAACATAGGCTCACAGAAGTTGAAGTGACAATCACAGGTCCTGCATGGCTCTGCACCAGGGTCTGTATATATCTTATGGCTGTTAGCTTGGTGTTTTGTGGAACTCCTAACAACAATTTTTTTTCTGGCCATTTGTTCTACTTTTGAGAACAATGAGCTGATCTCAAAACTCACTAACTTTAGACGTCACTAGCTACTGGCATCAACTTGATAAATTCAGATATTTTTAGTTGACATTGTGATTAAGACAAGGATTAACCTCATCCTAAGCTGGAGGTGAATAATGAATCACTGATCTTTTAAAAAAAATAATGTAATATTCCATTAAACAAGTCCAAGAGCTCAGGACCAAACATACTAATGTATCAGCTTTGCATCCATTCTCTTATGCCTGGGGACTCAGGCTGAGTAACCCATAGTGTCTTAACATTGTCCTCAGTTTTGGAGAAAGGTATCATTAGTGACTGTAATCAGTGTTGTTTATTTATCTTTAATTGCCCCTGAGCTCTGGATCTCATGGCCAAGCAATCAGACTGGCCTGCAGCCCCTGTTATAGATAGATAATAGATAGACAGATAGATAGATAGATAGATAGATAGATAGATAGATAGATAGATAGATAGATAGATAAATGGACATATATACGCACACTGTCTGATCAGGGTCTATATAGATGTTCTTCCTTATGTCCAGGATCAGGTGGGGAACATTTGGATAAGATATGCAGACATGAGTAGTCTGCTATCAGCTCATGATCAAATTCAGTAGTGGATCTGGGAGAAGAAATGAGAGAGAGAGAGAGAGAGAGAGAGAGAGAGAGAGAGAGAGAGAGAGAGAGAGAGAGAGAGAGAGAGTGAATATGTATGTGAATGAGAATCTATGAAGAGAACAGCACAAGAGAGTAATACAGAGAATCTAGAAAAATATCTATAGTGTCCTGGGATTCATGCTTATTTTGGTGGTTCCTGGGGATCCTCGGGTATCTGTTTCCACAGCAGGTAAAGTTAGAGAGGACTTGGGGGATGGAGAGAGATGTGTAGGTGGCTTTTGGTGAAAAGAATCTGTGAAATGATACCAGATTTGCAGTCAAATAACTCACAATAACTTTATGGGCTAGATTGAAAGGGGCAAGAGTCTAGGCTCATGTGTTACCAGGGAAGTTGAAAGAGTACATGAGTGACCATAACTGTGTTACAGGTCAGAGAAGAGAAAGGTAGGGAAGAAGAGGGGCAGGTTCTATTGGGAAGATGAAGCTGCCTACCTGATGCTTTTAAGGAACCATTATAATCTATTCAACTGGACACTACACCCCTACCAGAAGAGGATGAACTGAGAAGTCATGCCATGCACCAGGATAAGTTGTGTTGAGCTGTACATGAAGCCAGCAGTATGTGAAAAGTCTTGACTGTATGTATCAGTCTTAATGTTGGCATCCTCTGGGAGCTTGTCAAGTTCAGTCCAGACATGCTAGATCAGAATACTCATATAGCAAGGTCCCTAGGAGATCCCAAGCCCATTGGGATTAGACAGAACTGTTAATTAAAATGTGTGTTGGAGACAAAGAAGCCTATATCAGATTCCCAAATGTCTTTTTGATATTAACCTTGGCCAAATAAATCTGTCCTTGATAACTTTCTCACCTACATGAGAGAAATTTGAGCAAGTTCCCCCAAACCAAAGTTTGTGGGACAGAGGTCCTTTGAGTAGAGTTTAGCATTGAGCTTAACCAAAATTTAACATGGAGAATAAGTAAATAAGTAGTGCATGCATACATAGGCACACATGGGCACACATGGGCACACACGCACACACACACACACACACACACACACACACACACACACACGCGCGCGCGCGCCTTTCCAGTTCCATCACTCCATAGTCAAAAGGTGACATATAGGTGAGGAATGGATGTTGGATCCCCATTGTGTTTCCAACACTGATATTGAGTTTCCATTTTTCTAACTTGTCTTATAAAAGAAATTTTTTACATGTTCTATGACAGAGAGTGAGGGTTTTCTTTTGAAATTGACAACTTCCAGGTATTTTTCCATCCATTCCAAACAACAAGGAAGGAGCACAGATGTGGAATTGAAGTGAGACCGATCAGACTTTGAGACCTTCTTCTCACCCTTTCCTACTAGTATGAACTGTCCCACACAGGTTCCTATGTTGAATACTGGTTCCCAGCTGGTGACAGCATTTGTGGAGGCTCTGGAAACTTTAACATATGGCATCTAGGCTGAGAATGTAGCTTTCTGGAAGCTTACCTTTGAAGATAATATCTGATTCCTTGCCCCTTCCTTTTACTTCTTATTACTGTATACAGGAAGATAAAAAACTGACTTTCACTGTCATACACCAGGATATTCTGCCTGAGCACATCAGTCTAAGAAATCATGAATTGACCTCTCTGAAATCAAGAGTTAAAACCAAGCAAACAAACAAAACCAAAAAAGAAAAAAAGAAAAAAAAAAACTCTCCTCCCTTGAGTTCCTATCTTCAGGCAATAAGTCACCGTAATGTAAAGTATAATTTAACAACCTTAGATTTTTTCCACCTGTAATATGGGAATTCTAGAAGTTTCCAAAGACTTTACATGGTATGACATGAAAAGATCTCTATTCTTTTTCATAATATCATCATATCTCCATCCTCTTCTTCCATGATTGTTTTCTTCCTGCTGTTATTAGACTTTTGTTGCTAAAAATATGACCCAGAAGCATTCATCTGCTCATTTAGCAAAAGTTTCCTGTATAGCTTCCATGTACCAGGTGCTGTTTGAAGTCATAATCATGAAATGCAAAGCAGGCTCTTATTTATCTGTCTCTAGTTCCTTCCACCATGAGGGTTACATCTGTGCTGTGCTTTGTCTGGTGTGTTCAGGATGGAACAGCTAGAGTTTATTCATTTCTTCATCTTGTACATCTTCTGTGAGTTCCATCTGTACCAAGGCTACATGGAAGAGATATTTATCTTCTCAATGGTACAGAAAAGTGTGTGGTCATTTTGGTGGGATTCATAAAAATCCCTTCATTTAGGTTTCAGAGCTAAGACTCACTTCACAAGGTCTTTGCACCCTCTATTAAAAGCACGCTCACAAACTCACACTTGGCTAAGCAAATTAATAACATAAACAAGGCTGAAAATATTAAACTTCCTTAGAGCAAATTGCTTGTCAAGGAGGTTGGTAAATCCACTTGCATGAAAACATTTAATGAGCTGCCTTTAAAACATCCTCACCACCTTATTGGAACAGGTCTGAAGAGACCCTTCTTTTATAGCTTGCTTGGAGTCTGCCCAGTAGTCACAAAGCCTATGAGATGCATGAGTCTAGAATAGTTTAGACACGCCCCCCCCCATATTCTTAGAGGCTCTTCCCCTACTGGGTAGATATTTAAGAAACTTCTTTGAATATGCTACTACAGGATAGCCTTGGGGAAATGAAGATTATGGTACACATAGGGGATGTGCAAGTTAGTTTTAACCCTTAACTTAGAATCATCTGAGAAGAAGTAATAATAAGGAATTATCTGTAATTCTTTAAGGGATTTCTGTGTCTTTTCTTTAAGGGCTTCTACCTGTTTACCTGTCTTCTCTTTTATTTCTTTAAAGGAGTTATTTATGACCCTCTTAAAGTCCTCTATCATCATCATGAGATGTAATTTTAAATTGGAATCTTGCTTTTCAGTTTTGTTCGGGTATCCAGGACTCGCTGTGGTGGTATATCAGAGTTCTGAGAAGACAAGCCTTGGTTTCTGTTGATAAGGTTCTTGTGCTTGCTTCTCACCATCTGGTTATAAATGGTGTTAGTTCGCCTTGCTATGACTAGATATTGTCTCTCCTGTTGACCTGTAAGCTTGTGATCTTAGGTATGTCAGCACTCCTGGGGAGACCAGCTCTCTCCTGGCAGGATTTGTGTACAGAGGGCTTGGAACAGCCTGAGCTTTCTGGTGCAGATGGAGACTGGAAGGATCCTGTCCCAACCACTCCACTGTTCCAATACTTTATGCACTCCTGACCCGTCCCAGTTTGAACAGTTTTTGGGTCAAGTGGTGATCTCACCTCTGAGCTTAGGAGTGAGAGCACTCCTGGAAGACCAGCTCTCTCCTACCAGGATTTGTGTGCAGAGGGCTGTGGAACAGCCTTAGCTCCTGGGTGCAGATCAATAAGGAATTATCTGAATCAGGCTAGCCTGTAGACATATCTTTGGGGATTTGTCTTGATTGCTAATTGACCCAACTTACGGTGGGTAGCACCATTTGATAGACAAGAGGTCTTGAACTGTGTAAGAGTAGAGATAGCTAGCTGAGTATTGAGCAGCAAATGACCAAGCAAGGATGCATTTATTCTCTCTTTGGTTTTGACTGTGGAGATGATGTGTCTAACTGCAAAATTCTTGAGCATTTGACAGAGGACTCTCAAGGTGCTGCAAGCATATCAGTCTCTTACCAGTTTGATAGATGTAAACTTAGAGTGACATAGTTCTCCCTGGAACCTCTCTGGATTTGTAATCCACTTGTTTGGAAGTACCCAAATCCTGGAGAAGGGCCTGTAAATGACCAGGTCTCAGAAGGTTTAGGCCTCAATCATGGTGGGGGACTAGTTGAAGAAAGTCCATAAGTTCTATTTTTTAATTAAAAGCTGGTTCTTAAGTACTTCCTGTTTGAGGCACCAAATTCAGATTCCCAGGAAATAGAGTGAAGCAGATATATTCCTATTGTTCTATCCAATACTGCCTCCTTGGTGGCATATACATGCATACTTACCTGTCTGGTTGGTACAGAATTAATCAAGGTCTAACAGTACAGTGTGTATACTGACCCTTTCAACCTTATAACTCATCCTCAGCAAGCATTGATTACTCAGTCCCTATTAGGGACTTAACCACAAGGTTAAGTTAACTTCATAAATGGATCTGAGTTCTTTGCCTATGGGCCAGGTGGTTTCATGCCAGAGTTTACAATGGCCTACTGAGGTGGGCATAGACTGCAAAGGGACCTTCAGAAACCTCTTTTTCTGTCTCCCCTCCCTTTCTTTCTCCCTCCCTCCCTCCACATCTTTGGGGCTTCTGGCCTATGAGTAAGAAATAGACAGACAAGACCAACTGTACATGGAGGGATACAGTATGTAGGAGCTCAGTGCTTGGTTTGTCAGACCAATTCTGGCATGGTATTTGAAGCTGCTCCTAGAATTAGAATGATTGAAATCTGGCACTGAAAACCTGGGTCCAGAAAGTTGGAGTCCCAAGCCAGAATAAAATTTCTTTATCTCCAGGATGGCTGGGGATGAAAGTAGAAACCCAAGAGGCAGTGGAATTGAGGGACTTCCTGGCCAGTGAAATGGTGCACCATGCCACTGTGGGAGGGACAACATCCTGATTACAAATTGAGAGGGACAATGCACTCCAGCAGCAGAATTTTGTTTCCAAATGAGTACAGCAGCTAGAGGTGTAGACTCCGCTCAAAGTGTGGAACTGAAAAAAGATAAATGTGAAAGCCTGCGTAAGGTACTGGAAGAAGTCAATTACTTGCCAGTGATAAATGACCTGCTGATCCATAACAATAAATATGTCAAATAAACAGGCTGCAGCTTTGGAATTACATAAGTTTGCTTTCCATAGTCCTGGAGTCATGTGTATGCCCTAGACTCTAACGACTTCAGAAGCTGTCATTGACACCTGTCTCATTAGTGTGGCCTCATCCAACAGTGAGGAGGAGGCTACAATGCTTTGTGTGAAGTGTAGGCTAAGTCTAGACAGAGTGAACTTGTGTTATGGATGTCTGTGGAGGGTAAAACGGAAGTCATACTCCACTGGCATGGTGACATCACTGAAGACAAAGGCAGACAGGAAAGAGATAGATGTGTGGAAGAACAAGATCTGAGAAGTTTCTGTGTCTATACTCAGTTCTTTCTCTGTCCCTGGGTGAAATGAGGGTCATGTACAGGTTTAAGGATCCCTTAGTCAACACATCCTAGAGACAGTTGGCCACATCCTAGAGGCAGTCATGAGATGGCAGAGATGCCTGAGAATCTGTCATAAGTTTACAGAACATGACATTAGAAGACAGACCACTTGAAGGGATGTTTTGACATTTTTGAAGTGTCTGGAAACAAAATGGCATTGTGGATGCTTCCAGAAGGGAGGCAAAGCCAGCTGGGTAGACTTTGGGGAGTTAATGACTACTTCTGTAAGGGAAGGCTTAGAGGAGGCCTGTGGTGAAGGTTCTGAATATAAAGCTTTAAGAAGGGTGAGAAATATGATCTCCTGAGAATAGAAGCAACAATGCCAATATGTGTGAGGAGCCAGGGGAAACCAAGGTCAACTGGCCAAACACACAGAAAACTCTAGTGACCTGCACCCCCCACTGTATTTAATACTCTCTTTTACAATTGGGTTATATGTCCATGGACTCAACTGACCATGGGTTTAAAAGATATTTAGAAAAAAATAAAATTGATTCTGTGCAGTCTGTATTGTACATGTACACATTTTTGTTCTGGCTCCTTAATCAAAACAGAGTGACAGCAATTCACAAAGTACCTACACTATATAAAATGATATAAATAACCAGTAGATGACTTAACACATATAAGAACATGGATAGACTGTGTGGTTATAATAGAACATTGTAACATTCTTCATATGGCACTTGGATTGAGTACCGACAAGGATCCTGAAGACAATACTCTGAATACTGAGGGAATTGTCAATGGCATGTATCTTGAGACCAGATACATTTAGGTAGACTTTGAATGCTGTTCTTATTACTTATTCTCATTAGCTATGTAGTAATATATGTAACTTTTGTCAGAAGATCACTTTGAAAGTAAACACTTGATTCTCATGTAAAAATAATGATTTTCTTAGAAATATCAATCAAGCCATGGGAGTGATATTTTAAAGGATGCAAAGTGTTGTCTAGAAAAAAAAGACATACTCATAAATGAGTAATGGTGAATAAGAAATGAGGGCAGACTTGTATTCTTACAAGGAGTAGAGGCTCAAAAGTCAGTTAAACAACAGAATCTTCATGCTAGATCTAGCTCTGAATTGCTACCAGTTAATTTTCATTTTTTGTGGGTTTTTTTTTTTGTTTAGTTTTGTTTTTGTTTTTTGGTTTTTTGCAATGAACCATAGTCAAAACTCAAAGGCACATTAATGTGGAATGATATGATGTGAAGAATACATTGCATTCTACTGAAACATGTTGTCATGAATGCCTTTTATATTTTATTTTTCTGAAGTGTTGTTGTTGTCTGTTTGGTTTTGGAAATGCCCTACCATAACCTCAAACTCATATTCTTTCCTCTCCAGACCTTTGACAGTAGGAATTAAAGGCATGTACCACCATACATGACTTTACACCTTTTAGAGTTTGTTTGTCCCTCCTCAAAATCATAATACTCATATCCTACCAGAATACTGGGAGATATAAAACATGATGTATGTCTTGCCTAGCATTTTGACCAATGCCACACACATGACAGAGTATCAGTGGTGGTCTGGAAAATCTAATGGATGGAGTCAGGTATGAGCTTGGAGCCACCATATACAGAGGAAACTAGTGGTTTCTGTACAGATTTCACTAATGCCTACATCTACTGAGTATTCTGTGAGTGGAGCATTGTGCTCAGTTTGCTCATCTGTCAAGGGCCATCTATAGTCTCCATATTTTCCAGACTAGTATTCTAGAAATACTTAAAGGCAATGCTAACTTTCTCCTCACCTAATGTGTATACTAACATCAAAGTGTGCAGCATCTTGCTACAGTCCTCTCTTCATTGCTGACTCTGAAGAAACAAGCTCCCATGAATCCCACAGTAATAGAGAATGAATTATGCCAACAACCCAAGGAACTGAAAAGCTATTCTTCCCTAGCCAACCCTATAATGAGTACTAGCACTGTCTGATGCTTTGATTGAAACTGTGCTGACTCTTGGCCACTTATGCTAAATTGCCTACCCATATGTTGCTGGTGATCAGGGTCTAGAATGGGTATTTCCAGGTTCTTTACTTACTCAAATAATTGAAATTGGGGCTCAAAGAGGTTTGAAAAGTAGCAAGGAGAGCTTATGAAAGTAAAACAATAAAATAGGTTGGACACACAGTCCAAGAGTCAGTGGATCACAAGAGTGAGGGCACTTGTTTTAGTTAGGGTTTCATTGCTGCAAAGAGATACCATAACCAAGGTAATTCTTATAAAAGAAAACATTTAATTGGTGCTGTCTTACAGTTTTAGAGATCCAGTCCATTATTATCATAGTAGGAAGCATGGCAGTGTCCAGGCAAACATGGTGCTGCAAGAGCCACGAGTTCTGCATCGTGATCCAAAGGCAGCATCTGGAGACTCCCTTATGAACTGGGAAAACTCCAAACTCTGTATCTACATGTCTAGTGTCCAACTCCTTTCAGCTTTGTTGATGGCAACACTATCCCCTGTTAGCAGCTTTCCTCAACAGGTATCACATGGCTCTGGCATCTCTAACCTTGTGGGGTCTCCAAGGCAACTTCAGCTTCACAACTTGTTCCAGTGTCTGGGGCCACACAGGATCTTCTGGACTCCTCTAAAGGTCTTGGACCACTTCTCTAGCTCTGCCCTCTGAAGCACTCCAGGATCTGGTTGACTCCACTCAATGCTACTGCTGTTCTTAGTGGTCATCTTTTTTTTTT